>NC_092821.1:87112459-87382459 GCF_023375885.2 Dermacentor andersoni
CGTCTTGAAGGAAACAGTGCAATATGAGACGCGTGCGCTGGAAAGTGCTATGTGCGCCTGCGCGTACTACTGTCGGCCTCGCAGATTATCGCCGTTGTAAGGCGCTGAGTGAGTGTGGTCGATGCCGGCGCGATATATAGTTAAAAGGGTGGCAGTTTAGGCTAGTTGGTATTCCATAGTCAAAAAAGTTCTAAAGCGCGTTTTGCGCATTAAACTCAATTCGATACGCTAGTCCGTGTTTCTTGTCGTTCCGCCTTCGTTCGCACTTTAAAATTTATAGAATGCAGTTAAAGATGCCGGATGCCGTAGAGTGAGCTTACCATCTGTTTTAAATATGATGTAGTCCGGTAGGACGAAAATTCCGTATTGCTAACATGCGCAACGGGGCTTATTTCGCACAAAGACGGTCATAACTCATGCGATAGAGAGAGCAGAAATGAGAAAGGCAGGGAGATTAACAAGAAGGAAAAGTCCACTTTGCTAACCTACACTGAGGAAACGGAGAAGGGAGAGGTAGAGAGATAGGAAATTAGAGAAAGAAAAACACACAATCCAGGCAGGCCGGTTATTCAAGTTATCAAAAAATATTGAAGTAACTGATTCTCAGACGCAGGGTGGAGAATGTAGTAGCCAGTGTAGATTGCAGTAGCCATGCCCGTGTATTTCATTTCAATCCTTTATCCTCTGTACTGAAATGGGGACGAACTAAGTTTAGGAATGCTTTACAGGGACAATTTCTTGCAATAGCTGCGAAAAAGTGCTCCTGTTACGGTAAGTGCAGGTAGAGAAAAAGCATCTCTGCAAGAAGCAACTAATGTGAGCTCCGGTGGAGGCAGAATGGAATGCGTGGTGGCATCGAGTGCACTTACGTAGGTCAAGCTGTGGGTGTAGTAGTCTTCCTCACCGTTGTAGTAGCCATAAAAGCTGTCGAAACCACGGTAAGTCGGCGTAACGCTCGTCTTGTAGTAGCCGAGATGCCACTGCAATACGGATAAAAGTGACGCACTTGCAAGTATACGAATGCATGCAAGTTATTCCTTTTATTCGCACCACCCATCTGCATGACGTCAAACGCTTACTACAACTGGATGGATGATGGAACGCGGAGAAACACACCGAAGGACAACCACGCTGCAAGCCATATAACTAGCTCTTCTGGCAGGAAAGAATTGTGATGGCAGGTTAATGAACAAATATGTACGACACATATGTTACTACACTTAAGAATTAGGTACAGGAGCCGGCAATGCTAGCGGCGACAAGGGAGCCCGTGGCAGCGTTGCTTGTAGCGTCACCACCGGCGCATCGTGAACTTTTGTGGTGCAAGCATTATCAAAGCGATAAGCCTGTTTCACATGAAGCAATATTCATCACACCCGAAGTGCGATTTCGGTCACGTGCGATGGAAATCGCACTAGCAAAAGTCCACCCCCCCCTCCCCCCCTTGCCTCGCCCCATGCGACTACGACCAACTGGGGCCGAATCTTATAACTGTTCGGAAGGCGAACCGTGCACTTGGCGTCAGCGATTGGTCCAAATTTTGCTTGCGTCCGAAGCTGTCAGACATAGTGGGGCGGCACCGCATATTATGAACACGTCACGCATCAGTCAACCGTTTGCAGAGTGAATTCGCCGTTGGCTGAGAGCGGAACCGGTAAAGACGTAGCCCTTTTTCGTTTGGGTTGATGTGGCTTGGCTGTTGTCTTGTTAGCATGGCCACGTGCGCTGGTCGAGCGACACCGCAGACACGCGGGCGTCGCGCGCGCGTGCGTTGGTTGCTTCGGAGGTTATTACTTGCCTTCGCCGTCTGCTTGGCGTTGCTCTTTCGGCGTTCACCGCGGCTGGAAGTGCCATACGCGTTCGAGAAGATGACGGAAAATCATTCGCAACGCCGCTGCCGGCTTTCTAAGAAGTTTTGCAAACTACGCTACGAATTGCGAAGGTATGACACCCGCTTAAATGGCTTTTTTAAATGAAATATTCTCTTTCATTTTGCTAGCTACTATTTATTTTTTTATTTCTTCGTTGATGGGCAGGACCACGAGTATGCGGCATGCGTCCCATCGCAGTTCACGCAGCGGAGAGAGTTTTGACAGTTTTCAGAGGAGTGTTCGTTAGCACTGCACTTCGCACAAGTCTGACGGCCTCGGCAGTTCTGTGAACTGTAGCCGAATCGTTGGCGCTTAAAGCATCGCAGTGGATTTGGGAAGTACGGTCCGACCCGCATCTTGACATGCCCGGCCTCGATTGTCTCAGGCAGCGCACTTGAAGTGAAGGTGATAATAAGGTGCTTTGTCATGATTTCTTTCCGTCGCACCTCATCCTAATTTGTTTCACATAGATCACGTTTTGATCTCTCCAAGCTTCCACAAGTTCGGCGTCGGACACTTCCATAAAATCGTCAGCGGAAACAATGCTGCGGATTGTGTTCATATTTCGGTGTAAGGTCACGGTAACTGGAATGACCTCAAAGGTGAAAGGGTTCTGTAAATTTTCATACTGTTTTTTATCCTGCTGTTCCGAAAGAGTTACGACTAGGTAGCTTCCTAGCTTAGGGACATGGGCCTCTAGCATCATTCAGGTACTTCTCAACAAAGGAAGGTGAGATTACTCTCACGCTCTTTTCTTGTTTTAATTCCGCTACACACTTAACGGCATCTTCGTAACTAGAGTTCAACAGCATAAATATCTTTGTTTAACAATAACGTCCGACCTTAACTGGACATCACATACTAACACCATTACGTCTTGTGCATTACGAAAACTTTTTTCTCAGAAGGTACCTGTGGTTGGCACCAACTAACGTCTAGGGGGCTTACATTTCATTTGTGAGACCTGTCCTTGAGTATGCTAATGTCGTATGGTTCTCGTATACTAAACCAAGCATATCTAAACTGGAAAGCATCCAGAGAAAGGCAAGTAGGTTTATCCACCAAAAATACCGGCGCAGTGATGCCCATACTCCCTAACGCAGTCAGGGCTTGCAACTTTGGCTGTTCGGGCAAAACGAGCTCCTCTAAAATTTATGCATCAAATACTACACAGCCGACTAAAAATAGATGCCTCTGCATACGTTACCTTTTCCAAATCCTGCGTAGTTCGTCATAATCATCTATATGGACTAAACGAGTTCCTTTGGAATAACTATACCTTTTAGTCTTCCTTATTCCCTATGTTGTTCGCGAGTGGTATAACCTAGATGCATCTATAACTAACAGAGCATCGCAGTCTGATTTTGTTAAGGTATTAGAATATGAAATAATTAGTTAGGAAAGAATAGTTCTTATGCACATATAATCGTCAGAACTCCCATCTTCTGAACTATAGCTGAACATTTACCTCCTTTGTTTCTTCCTTTGTTTTTATAACACTGTAATAACCTGTAATACGCTGTAATACGTACATGTAACCTGATGTGTACTATTTATGTGAGTTGCTCTTGTTATTCATATTATTAGGGTTGTAAAATTGTGCATTGAACCTGTGTAATGTATATCCATTTACATGTTTTGATGTTCTTACCAATCGGTATGTAAAACATGCATTGTATGTATAATCAGATGCCCACCTGCTATGGTCTCGATATGAGGCTAGCAGTATTCTAAATAAAAATAATAAATAAATAATTAAATAATGCGAAATCATTAAATGGCTCGAGGTGGCAAATCCGGCGTTGTCGACGTAGCCACACGATAGTCTAAAAAAGCTACGAACCGTCGAATTTCGGAAGGAGCCGAACCTGCGGCTTTTGGTGGTAGTCGAAGAGCCTACCTTTGGTGTTATTTAAGAAGGTAATTAAAGCAGCTAATTAAGCTAGAGTTAATTAAGGCACATGATTTCACAACCTTTGATGAGAGTAGAACCTACGACCTTGTGCTGTGCGCTCCTTTTGACGGACGACGTAACGGCGCTTCTGCTGACGTGGCCGCTCGAGTCACGTGACTCCGCCAGTAGCGCCGCCAGACGTCGACGTGCTTCTTATGACGCGGCCGCAATGCTTTCGCATTCATCCGCGTAGGGATGACTGAGTGCCTCTTGAATTTTTTCAGAATGTGCCACATGATACCGTGGAAAGTTTTCTCGCTGCTGGCCAGGGATTGCAATACTTTGTTGTTCCCTCGTTTGTGAGGGCGATTAGGATCTTTCGGAAAACAACCATCCATAAAGAACCTTCTGTTTTCGGTAGCGACGTCAGTCACCTACCTTGGAGCTTAACAAGAGGACGCCAGAGAAAGCGTAAAACAGGCCCTGCAAGCGCCAGCTGTACGCTGCAGCTATCACTAAATATGGCATACTAAAGGTGGGCTATCCACACAAAAGTAAACCTTGCCACCCAGAAAATCAGAAGTAAAAGGAAGTGCGTAGAATACACGAAAGATTGAAAGTTAGACAGAAAACCGAACATTGAAGAGGAGGACAGGAAAAGACGATGGCCAATTCCCTCCAGGTGGGTCAGTCTGGAGGCGCCGACTATGTAAAGCAGAAACGAAGGAACTGTGCTGCACCCAGTATCCGCTCAACACCCCCGATCCCCATTACCATAGACATGGCCACACGTGAGAGTTTTTAACCCTCCTTTGCTCGGGTACATGGTGTCAACCAACAAAATGCCTGCCAACGCAGACACCCCTGCCGGGGCTAACACCGCAGTGAGAGCACGCATGGTCATGCCGCTTGCTGTCTCCATGGACTACGGAAGCAAAACTCGCAGAACCTAGAAATTACCGCGAGGGACGCTGTTGCATTGCGCAGCTCCCCCTCAATTACTCAAGTGTGTTCAATCTGTACTTGTAGTTAGGCAGTTTCATTTTCTATATCTTAAAGGTTTATTGTGGCCTCCTCAAAAATGTTTTAATGTTTGGATTCTGATACTTGCAAAGGTGAAGCCCATTGTTGTTCCTGATGAGCGCGTATACAAAAGCTTAGAAATATTGTCACGCTTAACACTTTCTCTCATAGCAATATGTAGTATGCTATTCAAGCAGCTTTTCGAACACAAGAAAGCAATCCTTCTCCCAGTTTTGAACATTGCGTTTAGGCAGCCTATTCAAGCAGGCATAAACTTTTGCTAATACAATGCGTTGCGGAATATCAGATTAGATTGTAACTTCAGGCTTTCCTTGAACTTTAATATTTAGGTTGATTAATCTAGCTAGAAATTGCTCCTATCAGCATCATCTAGCATTAGCATAATACAGCTTATGTACATGACTAGTAGATTAACAAATTGGATTGTTTGCTTTAATTTCTAGCGAAAGAACCATAACATGTGCTCCAGTTGCATAGCTTTTTGCTAACCTGGGATTCTCAGCCCCACTTTAAGATAATGTACTGAAGAAGGTAGAAGCATGTCGAGGAGATTCGCCGATAGTTCCAGTAGTTTCCTACTTTACGCTTTCCATTAGGAGTACAAAATACTAGCGCTCTACTTTGTTATTATTCAAACAAATGTACCTCTAAGAATGCATTTAATGTTTGTGATTAGGCTACGCCACCGCACTACGTAATGCAGAATTTCGATTAAGACTTCTTCGTACAGATTTACAGTGTACTAACAGCGCGAGGCAGAGGACGAGAAAGAAGGCAACGTCCATGTCTGTTAATATGCTACGATGCAACAAGTGACTGCATCTCCTAAAAAGTTATGATGTCGATGTTTACGCCTTTAGAAAAATTCAGAGAGGACTTCCATACGAAATTAAAGCGATCGCGCGGTGATGTAAGAAGCAGGATGACACTAATGTTGATGTGCACAGCACAAATTCCATTGCACATTAAGTTATCACGCATAATATGCGGATTTGTTCAGGAGCAGATGTGACGTTAGCGTTCTGGTTGGCGCTTGCTGCTGTGTTTCGTGCAATAATATGACAAGGAGCAGGCAACGCTGTGCACAATTACGAACAATATACACACATCATTTCTTCGGGGGCTGACCCTGAGGATCTCACTGCGCTGACACGACGACTTCGCCGCAGCCTGATTCCGAATACTGCATATGCGGTGAGGGTAGCTATATGGGTTTGTTGACAAGTCATCGTGTAATTAGGTGCAGCGCAGGGAGGAGGACACGGATATAGAAGGCACACGAGACAGCAAGCAGCGTTGATTAACCGGCTGCGAACAGCTATGACCACCCACCATGGCCCCTCACACTGGCCCCAAACCACCCGTATTATTTTCTCATATTAAAGACATGTCAATAATATGATAACGCACAGTATCTTTATTAGACTTGAAGAATCATGCGGCGTATCACAAAAACTGGCAGCAAGCAACCCTGTGCGTTTTGCCAGCCGCATTGTTGAAATCTAAATCGTATCAAATGGGCCCTCAAAATATCGAACTGCGCCCGGTGCTGCTGCACCAATTTTTTCCGCTCCAGTCGAAGCACGTGAAACAGCCTATAGGTAACTTCCGAATCCGCCACATGGCTACGATAAGATGGCTACGACATCCAGATCCCAGGGACTCTCTTTATTGGTGCTGTGCTGAAGTTTCTCGTTTGTGGCCTAGAATCGATGCGTTAGGTCGAAGCCGAAAGAGTATTTGCTGCCGATTTCCTTATATTCGTCGGTATCAAGGATTTGATGCGGAAATTTTGGCCTTATGCGTTGAAAGATCCGGCGCCTGCCTTGGGAGCAGCATCAGTCTGGAGGTGCTTGTGCGTAGCGAGCCTCCGAAAGTGGATCGCTACGCACAAGCATCGAACAGTAAGGTAGGATACTTGATTGTTTTAGACCTTCGAAGGCGACTCCGCACTTTGACTCATATTGCAGTATGTCACATCACCTCGCAATGTATAAGCGGTAACGTCTGTCGTGCTTTCAGAAGCTAAATACCGATATTGCGCACAAATTGAACGAGGCTAAAGATTTAAGTTACCTGGTCAGTGCGTCTTCGGATAACAGCAAATGGGACTTCCTTTTATCAGTAGGGATGCAGCTTTCTCTTGTTAGTTAGCTGATACGTGTGACAAGGCAGTCTGCGTCTGATGAATGGCGCTTGTTCTTGCCCAGAGTACTCAGTGGTTCAGGTTCGGAAGCACAGCAGCAATCCGCCGCACGTAGGAATTCTCAAGCTTCGCTGAAACATGAGATGTAAATTACAACCAATCGGACCAAGCTGCGTTTCTACCCATAGGTTTACGAAATTTGGCGAGGGTTTTCTCTTGAACAACGTTACTTCCATGAGTGTAAAGCCTTGACTTAGAAACGAATCGAACCAGACGAAATGGGATTTTGCTGCGCGCACAGTCTCGAAAAGCAAACGAGTGGCGCGGTAGTCAGGCTGACTGCTCCAAATCTAAAGAGAGCGCTGTTTCCCGTTGCTTCTCAATTTCTTGCAAACAAGTCAACTTAGAACTCACCGAGCTGACAGTGAAAATGGAATTTTCTGATGGCAGCGCTAAACTGAAGCATGTTATCAAAACAATATGTCGCCTCGCGACATAGCGTGTGCCATGATCAAATTCAGACTTTCAGAGCTATAGTTATTGTTCCTGCTACGGGTATCTGCGGACAAAAGTAGATTAGCGAGAATATTCCTGCTGCTTGAGGAGTTAGTAACACTAATGGTGGGCCAGAAAGTGAAGCTAACCAAGCCAATTGAAGTTTAGGTGCGCATCACAATAATTTAATAAAGCGCCAACGTAAGAAAGCGCACTAGGCACTTTTAAATACCAGCAACATATTAAAATATATCAAAAGAGAGCAATGATCTACTCTGGCCTCTGGCCTGCTTGAAGGCCTTGGTTTCAGGGATAACAGGGGGAAAGTGAACATCTCTGCAACTGAGGTTAGTAAGGGCTATTGGAAGTTTGGTGGCAGTAAAGTAGGGAGACCACAAAGAACGGAGGTGTACGAAAACAAGGTTCCCTGTAGTTATTGAGAAAGTTTGGAGCTGGGAATTCTTTGCGTGCGTGTTTTCCAAAAAAAGATAGGTAGGCTATTAGGCAAAACTAGGACAAGAGCTGGGTGGCGCCACCCACCATCCCGTTTCAAAGGGGACGCTCATAGCATCCATCCATCCATCATGAGTATGCGGAGCGCTTGTGCGTCGTCTGCTGCGGTTCCTCCCCATTTTGTGTGCCTGCTTGCACCGCTGATAATTAAGGGCCACGAGTGTGCGCGATCGAGATACAAACACGTGCTGCGAAGGGGAGGAACCGTAGCAGACAACGCGCCCCGCTTTTCGGCAATCCCTTTGATTGCGTCTTCGTCCCAAAACCTTATATAGCGACCGTAGTCGCACAAAAAGCTTCGCCCTTACTATATTGGCCCCAATTCCAAATAAATATCAGTGGCTGTCAGTCTGTGTGCACCTTCAACGACTATAGAGAGCACGCACCTTTCCAACCAGGTGAGTTTCGTAGCCGAGTTCTTTGAGGTACTGCGGCAGAATTCGCACGTCCTCGGGCAGGCCCCACGGCTCTCCAGCATTGAGGGGTAGCCCTTGCATGCCCGATACACAAAAATAATAAAATAGACGGCATTTGACGTTCTTGCCGCATCTTTCTCAAACGCTTCACTAATTGTTGCGACGCCGTCTGTCATGCTGAAAGCTTTCCTTACTAAATGCCACACAGTCCTAAATTCGTGACTGTCCCTGTGTTCTGCCTCTTGTGGAACGTTTTCCATCACGTGTCGCAGTGACTTAGTGGCTAGGGCGTTGCGCTGCTTAACTCGAGTTCGAAGAATAGGCACGGGAAGTAGCGGCCGCTTTCCAATGGCGATGAAAGGGAAAAACGCTCGTTTGCTTATAGTAAAAAAACGTATTAAAATTTGTGTATAAAGCTTTCAGGGCATATATCATGTGAGTGCTACTGCCATGTAAGGGACCCTGGGCCTCTATCAAGCTGCTGCGACAGCTTTTTGCCCAGGGGTCCCTCCAGTTCCTTTTGTTTCTGGTAAATAAAATTGATTGATTGATTGATTGATTGATTGATTGATTGATTGATTGATTGATTGATTGATTGATTGATTGATTGATTGATTGAACTATGAGTCTAAAGCGTGCCTCATATTCAGATTATTGCCCCGGCAGGCAAAACTCAAAAATTTCATATTTTTGAAAATATTTCTCAACTGCTGTTTTTCAATAATTAGCCCCTTATATTGGCTGAACAACCTTTTGAAATACTCATTCTTTATTTGCCCCTTTTGCCCATTCCGTGGGTGCAACTAATGTGGGTGTTCTTACACAGTTCTGAGCTGTACTCCTTGAATCACGATCACGTCTTGCTTTGCCATCAGCGTTCCGTGTACTGCTGAGAGTCATTTTTCTAACGTAAAGGCCCTGTTCTGTCCTAAGGAGAAATAGGTCGTCTATGCCCGTACCAAGTGTCGCAACCTTCAGTAATTTCTAAAGTAAATATAAAAATTATTGTCCCTATACAAAACCTTCAACAACACTCATTAATTTCACCGCCCTAAGACACACGTATAGAACTATATTGAAATCTCTTTGCCAAAGAAAGAGCGACCGAGAGAAAATCAATGTGCATGGTTACAGTACTTCATTTTGCAATTTATTTGTTTTTTTTTTTTTGTGTCTGGATTGTGTGTATTCTAAGTTTCTCTGCGAGCCTTTCGCTCATACGTGCGTCATATTTAGGTAAGGCGCGGAAAGGCCGGCACAATAACATACTGACGCACACCACCAGGTGTGTTTGTCGTTCAACCTGTGTGTCGCCGTTCGTGCCCTTTTTAACAAAAGACACAAAGCCAACATGCCCGACCGTCCTTCCTAACGTACACCCGTGAGCAAAAGTATACGGGCCACAGGGTCGCCGAAAAAAAACAGTATTCCATTGCAATTAACACGCATAAACGGAAACTGAGAAGGGCACTAGACAATTCGTAATGCCAAGTTTAGACTGCAGTCTTTAATTTCAAGTTGCATTCGCAGACGGAGGAGAAATTGAGTTTATTCGCGCAACGCCTAGTCCGTATACCTGCCTGATATACGCCCAATTCCTGGTCCGCTCACGGATGTACGTCAGTTCCTATTCGAACGCGACCTCTCTTGTATCTTTGCATATCGCTGCAGCGCGTCAATGGTTTCTGTCTAATGTATGAGCAATGTTGAAACGTGTCAATACGAATCACCTGTGCGTATCGGGTAACGGCCGGACATGAGAGCTGATCTCGAAGGCGTGCAGCTGGGCTGGGCGTACAGGCTGTTCAGTATGACGCCATCTGCCGCCAGGGCGTCCAAGTTGGATGTGGGTATTTGCGAGGACCCATGAGGACCCAACCCTGAAGGAAATGTCCTATTTAGAATTGATAATGACAGGAGTGACGGGCGATAAATACGTGTTTATGTAACCCTCAATGTGACATTTCGGAGCTCCTTCTCGAAATCTTCTATCGCATTTACTACAGGTCTAGCAAAGCGTATGTAAGCGGCTCTTGCGCAGGAATCGTAAAGTTATCAAAAGATTTAGATGAAATGAAAATGACGCTGATAAAACAAGAGCCCGAAAATTCGTATTGAACGAGAACTTGTTTCTTTTTTTTATTTCATGATTGCGATGTAAATTAAGACCTACGGCGTAACGGATGCGTTGCGCTCTAACGTAAGGAAATCGTATTCGAAGACAACTTCATTCTGTTTCAGGCTTCTAGAGCGGTTTCGACGTGAGATAATAAACATGCTTGATAACGAAAACGCTAGTTTCGCATTAAGAGGTGGAAGCCTCGACGCAAAGACAAACTCTTTGATGTGACAAAGCTGATTGCATAAAGCACGCCAGTCTGGAAGCCGAGTTAAGCCAGGGGCCCTATAACGTAAAACTATTTCAATAGGTTTTTATTCCAATCGCCTGACGTAAAATTTCCGTAACCGCCTACGCAAGCATCGGGTGGGGACCGACAGGGTTGTGTAAACAGATCAATCAAACGCTTTCCTCGTTTATAGAAGGTCACGTTTGTTTGCTTTAAAAAGGAATAGCACTGCCTACAGTGAGTGGCTTGTCTTATCTAATTGGCTGACAAGAGGCGAGGAGTACGCTCAAGTGGAGAGGGATTCGATGGGGCCGAGCCACTGCGCTGAAAATCGATAGCCGGATGAAGAGGGTGGTGCCGGCGCCTGCGATTGGTCGGCTTTCCCTTACTTGGCTTGAGATGGCTAGCCGAAAATCGCGGCAGCGCGCCACTGAAGTTTAAGAATATCGCTAAAACGGATCTGTAGCAAAGAAGAGTTGGCAGAGCGAGGTCGTAAACGTGCCGAAAGCCCTTGCAAACGTTACACCGCCACGCAAAAAGGTTTATTGTACGCAAATAAACCCATGCTCTCCGGCAGGTTCGAGTAGCGAGTGACTGAGCGATCGGCGGCAGCCATCTTTTATTCCTTTCAGAACAAGGCAGCCTGCGGCTATTCAGAAGAAAATTCAATTTTGTTCGGCATATTGATGCCTTTTAAACGCGTACACGTCACTTTGACGCGGTGAGTTTTAGCGATTGGTGACGTCGCGTGACTGGCAGGTGAAGTGGGTGCAGCACGAATACTTTTCATCAATAACCGAGGATTAATGGCTAAAAGCGTCGAATCAGAAATAACAATTTTTTTTCTTCCGTCCAATGATGCATAATCAGTGTGTACGCGTCACATCAGATGGGGAGCTATCGCGGTTTTCGTGACGTTGCGTGACAGACAGGCGAAGTAGGAGTGGTCCAAAAAAGTTTTTGAGATATCGCGGAGGGCTGATTGCTGAATTTGAATAGAAATGTTAGGAATAGCTTTACGTTATAGCACCTCAGATAATTTCGATACTGCTCTGTGTTAGCGAAATCGACAAAAAAAATTACTTTATCATTGTCTCCGCAATGAGCACGTCACGTGGCGGGGTTTGTTAAAGCCAAGCTTTCCTTGCCTAGTTTCCCAAGGATAGCGTAGCTGTCTGGCTGCGTGACTGGTTGGTGTTGACGGGTTTGTCGCAGTCACTGCTGATATACTTGTGGATATATATACCAAGGTTATGGGAAACTACCAGTGATTGAAGCGGCTTAAACAACCCTCGTATGCTAACCAAGTATGCAGGCATAATAGAAAAGCTATTATACTACCTTCTCACATAAAGCATGAACAAAGAATGTCGGCTCACAGGCCTCTCTAAGGCCCAATGCTTTGTTAGTGGAATGGCGAATTATATTTAGCTGGGTCTTGGACTTTGTTGATTTTCTTTGATTTAGCTACTCAGCGCCGTTTTGTACTTTTCTTGCCTCTGGCCAACAAGATATGCCAATCAATGCCCCTCACAAGGAACACTGATTGGCATATGTTGATTCATGAGGGGCATGTGATCTTCGGCGGTCGGAACGTCGTACAAGGAAAGTGTTGTAGGCTGAAACGCACAGTTTCAGACGGGACACATGCATGACTTTGATAGAGGGCACTGAAGATGACGAGCTCCATACAGCTCGGTGATCCGTATGGGACCTCAGTGAGCTGGCGTGAAACCTTGTAGGGCTCCGAAGTAGCGGGAAAGGAGTTTCGAAGAAAGGCCGATGTGGTGGTTGCAAGGGGTCCAAAGAAGGACGAAGGAGCCTGGTTCGAAGAGAGCGGTTCTGTGGCGGCTATCGTAGAACACCTGCGGAGTTTGCTGTGAGGCAGAGAGACGATCCTAAGGAAAGCTACGAGCCGTTTGAGAACGAGCAACAGTAGCGTGGGCATATTCTGTAGCAGCGTGTGGAGCTGATGGAAGTAGTGTCTCAAAGGACAACGTGGGTTGGCGGCCAAACATGCGATAAAGGGGGGAGAAGCGGGCAGTATCGTAGCGGGACGAATTGTGTCCGAATGTCACATAAGGCAAAATTTTGTCCCAATCACGGTGATCTGCTGAAACCTCATGGATAGCGTTGTGACGAGCATGGGGCTGAGGCGTTCTGTAATTCCATTAGCCTGCGGGCAGTGGGCGGTGGTTAGCTTGTGACGTGGGAAACACGAGAGAAGAATAGCGTCGACAACTTGTGAAAGAACAGACCGACCACGTTCTGTGAGTATCTGCCGTGAGTCCCGTGGTAGAGGATGACGTCGTGAAGCAAGAAGTCTGCAACGTCAGTGGTGCAACTGTTCGGCAGTGCCCATGTGATGGCGTGTGATGTCGCGTAGTCAGTAGCTACGACGATCAACTTGTTCCCCGAAAGGGAATTCAGGAATGGCAGAACGAGATCTTGACCGATGATGTAGGATGGAGGAGCTGGAAAGCCTAAAGGCTGAAGTGTGCCGGCAGGCTGCAAGGACAAACAATTGCGGCGTTGGCAGGACTCACCAGAAACGCTAAATGGTAAAGCCCTGACCAGAAGGACTGAGGCCGCACGCGGTCGTAAGCACGGGATACTCCATGGTGGCCGGCCTTTGGCGCATCGTGGAGCTCGCGGGGAAGAGGAGAACGCAGTGTCATAGGTACTATGAGCAGCAGCTCAGGGCCGTCAGAGTTGGTATTGTGATGGTAGAGAACATTGCCGCGGAGTACAATCAGGTGGAGGGATGGGTCAGAGTAATTAGAGCGTAGGCAATGAAGGTTGGACCACATGTTTGCATCGCTAAGCCGTTGATTGCGTATATAACTCAAGTAGGAGACGGCGAGGACGCAGCTGTCGGAATCACGGGCAGTGGAATCGGCAGGGGTCCACGTGGTAGCGTGATTGGCAGTCGGCGTCGTGGCTCATGGAGCCGAGCTTGTAAAGGATATCAAAGCAGTATTATTGAAGTTTTAGCGTCCAGTGACTGAGAGCCAGCACAGAGCATGGTGATCCGTGATGACTGAAAAGGTGCGGCCAAAAAGTACTGTCGAAATTTTGAGACAGCCAAAACCAGAGCAAGGCATTCGCGGTCAGTGAAGGAGAACTTGCGCTCTGAAGGGGAGATGAGGCGGCTGGCGTAGGCGATGACGCGGCCTTGTTGCCGCTGTGCGAGGACAACGTGTGAAGTGACTTTAAAGAGAATGGAAGAGATAAGTGCAGTGCCGTGACGGTCTCTCACAGGAGGGCACCTCAACAACACTGCACGGGGAAAGGAGTGTGGGGAGAAAAAGATGAAGAGAGAGGAAAGGATAAGGCGGCAGAAAAATAACATAAAAAGTGAATGCGGGGCTCAGAGCCGCGCTCTTAGTTGCGTCGCACTGCAAAAGTCAAGTAGTGCCGCAAGCGCACTCTTGACGATAGAGAAGTGGGCTGCAGGAAAAAGTAGCGCTTTGGTCGTGTCGCAAGGCAGTCCCAAACGCCGATACGATGAATACAAGTCCGTGCGCTCCACACAGAAATCAGGACAGTTAAGTAGGAGGTGCCCGAGCGTCTCCACATTGGCGCAGTTGCTGCCCACGGGGCTGCCTTTTCCCTGTAGCCTGTGTAGTCTGGCGACCATCATGTAGCATCCGGCACGCAGGCGAAAAAGGAACGAGCGGTCCTCACGGGAGAGTCCGGCGCGGGGGAGGAGGCGAGGGGGCGTACCTACTGCAACGCGCGGGTCCGGAGGCTGCGCGCGAAGAGTGCGCAGATCGTCGTCTTGGCCACGTCGAAATGGGTGACCGAGGTGGCGATTGGGAAGCGATCGGAGGGAGCCTCCTTAGCGAGGGTGTCGGCCGCCTCGTTGCCCGGTTAGCCGATGTGCGCAAAGACCCGCTGCAAGGGCAAATCGCAGCCCCGCCAGACGAGATGGCGGAGTTTTGAACCGACCCGCTGCACAAGCGGAAGACCGACATAGTCCTTCACAAGCATGCACCGTAGAAAGCAATCTCGTGAGCGTGCGGAATGCATCACCTTGTTCACGACATCATGAAAATGTGATTTCCTTCTTCAGGAGCTGTATTAGTGAACGGTTCAATGTCGGCGAAGTTCTTGACAAAACGACGGAAATTATAACACAAGCCAACAAAGCTCCGGAAGTATTTGGCCGAACGCGGCACAAGGAAATGTTTTGCGACACGAATTTTCTCGGAATCGCGTTTGACGGCACGAGAACTCACACGGTGGCCTAGGACAGGAATTTCACGACAGCCATAAACAACAGGCGTTCGATAATCGTGCAAGTGAAACTAAACGGGTTGCTAGTAAATCGCTTCGTGAAGTCACGATTCACTGCAGGGAAAGGCATATGATTGGCGGGTCGGCGACCGCGTCGCAGGTTTACATGGTGCGCGGCATCCTGTAGGCGTGCGGCGGCGAAAGTACGAGCATTTTGGTTCGCCTTCGTAGTGTCTTCGACAGCCGGTTGATTTGCGACGCGCTCAGCTTCCGGAATGCAAGTGGTAAAGTTCGCAGCGTACGCCACGAACGCGCGAAGGCATTCTCCTTCAGCCTGGCGTACCAGATTCGCCCGTCGACGTCATTGCCTTTTTCTGCCGCTTAGCGCAGCAGTTTTCGTAGTTGGTGCCATAGCTAGCGAAGCAGTAGGCGGCATGTAAGCACTGCTGATGCACGTTGAAGCTCCACTCCGTAGCTGACGAGGCATCACTGGCTAATCCGGCGCGAAAGACAAACTACGTGCGGAAAGCGTCGTCGCCTCAGCAGAAGCCCTACATCTCCTGTACTAGGCTACACCGCGTTGAAGCCTCCGCCACGCTGAGACTACCGAAGCACTCACTATCGGCGTTCGTTAGTCTCATGATGCAGTACTTCGTTTCACCACTCTTAGATGACAGCGCCATCGCTGTCAACATAGAGCATATTTTACAAGTTCAGGCCGACGTCACGCCCGCTAGAGGAAACTGATGGTGTACCTCGGCATAAAACGCTTTCTTTTTAAAAACGAATACAACATTTGGATGAGCGAGGCATGTCGACCATTTGTAGCGATGAAGCAGAGAGGCCATCAACCCTTCGTATGTGGTGGGAGTATTACATAAGCCAGATTGCATAACTTCATATTGCAAAAGCCCGTAGTGTAACAAGTGCGGTCTTTTCGCAGTACAGGTCGTCGACAGAAATCTGCCAGTATCCTCAGCGGAGGTCGATGGATGAGAAGTAGGTAGACCTGTGAATGTAGTAGAGGGTGTCGTCAATCCATGGCAGTCGGTAGAAATGTGTGGCTTTGTTCAAGAGACGGTAGTCGTCGCAGAAGCGCCAGCTAACGTGCTTCTTCACTAGGAGGACAGGCGGCGTGCAGATACTACAGGAATGTTAATGACGTTTTGATGAGCATCTTGTCAACCTCCCGCTGAATCACTTGCCGCTCAGAATGGGTCACGCGATAAGGAAATCATCGAATGGCGTTGGCTCCTCCAGTATAAATCCGATGAGTAACAACGGATGTCTGGCCCAACGGGTAGTCATGAAACTTGAAGATGTCGCAATAAGACATCAACAGGTGCCGCAGATCGGCAGTGTTTGTTGGGACAAGGTCAGACGCTATCATTTTGTCAAAACTAACATCGGCTTAACTTCACGAGGCGGTGGCTGTACCGGAAGACGAAGAATTGTCTGCAGGGAATGCAGAAGTAGCATGCTCATCGATGGAACAGACATTGCCTAGAGCCGAGCCTGCCAGGAGAATTTGCGTGTGCGAGCTGAAGTTCCAGATGGACAGTAACACTGTTATTAGTGATGATAATGAGGGCGTGGAGAAAGGCAATAGTTCGGGCCAATAGAACATCGTCCATTAGGGCAAACAAGTAAGCACCACCGGAAATGGAAGGCAGGGACGTCAAGTCCACGTAGATAATGGCTTGAGGTGGCAGTCGAACGTGATCGACGCAGCACAAACGCGGTTGACGTCTTGGTGGAGCGTCCGAGTGAAGGCGCATGATGATCTGGCGCACATCACTTCCACACTCAAACAGGGCGGTATGGGCTGATAGAAAGTCCATGCCAAGTAGTACAGTCGTAGAGTGATCGGCGATGCTTATGCATACTGAGCACATCCCAAGGACAGGACGGGTTCCACCTTCGGTGACTGGGATGGTTAATAACGTGGCGATGTGAGGATCTTCAAGAGATGACCGAGCTCTGAACACATCACAGATATCTGCTAGCCCTTGTCATCGAAAGCAGTGACGCGCACGGCATCTACTTTAACATTTATTAGGTTACGTCTACTAGGCAGCGTCATCTACAGACACTATATCTAGTTTTCAGAAGAAAGACCTCTAATCGGCGGCGACGGGCGGCAGAATTAGGTCGAGGGAGATGACCGACGACGAGAGACCGGCGAGCGGGACTAGTGCCCACGCGGAGATGGTGAGCGACGATATGACATAGTGGAAGCGTCATTGCCATTAGCATGCGATTGTACGAAGTGAAGTTCGAAACGATCAGGATTGCTCTCAGGGCGATGGTTATGGGCACAGGGCGCATGAGAAGGCCAAGACATTGCTGCAGTAGCGGGCGAAGTGACCTATGCAATGGTAGCTAAAGCAAATATACCGGTCAGCGGCAGTCCTGCATTCGGCCGGATTGCGACGACATAGGAGGGGCCTTGGGCGTTGATATGGTCAGTCGGGCGATTTCGAGATAATTAGTGGGGCGTGAGGATGCGACGGCACACACGGACGTAGACTCAAAGGTGCGAGAGCACATGTAAGCAGAAGACATGGCCTCAATTTCATGTCTGATAATCCTTGACACGTGCTTCACGATGAGCGGTACCTGCAGTGCGGTACGTCTTCTCACGACGATGTTGCTGTCTTGTTGGGCAGTCACACGAACTGATAAGCGGAGTGTCAGCTTTTGGCATTCTCAAAACGCTTGCACTCTCGTTTGATGGAGTCGACCATCTTGCAGTCCTTGCAAATGAGCAAATTTATTGCATTATCTTCTCTCCCTTCAAAGGGACGTCCCACTTTGTCTGGCTCCGTCATGTACCCTTTGGCTTCGCGACAAAGGGCTAGCACGTCCTGTATACAAGAAACATATAACTCCGTAGATTTTGGGCTAGTGACGCCAGCACCTTCTTCGCCGCGGCCCTACGACCAACCTTTTCAAGCAGATAGTGCTTTTTTGCTTGCATAAATGCTAACTTGCGACTTCAGCTTCATGATTGCCGAAGCAGACCTTTGCTGCTTCTTGTAAGTAAAATTTAACATTTGCCAGCATGGCCGTATCATACCATCGGTTGTTTTTACTTACACGCTCTTATATGGCCAACCATTCATTAATATCGACGTTATTGGTTCTAGAAGTCGCCATGGTAGCTTATTGGCTTCGATGTTGCGCTGCTAAGGAGGAGGCACCGGGATCCCATCCTAGCCACGGCGGCCGCATTTCAATGGGGACGAAATTCAAAAACACCCTTGTACTTAGATTTAGGTGCACGTTAAAGAACCCAAGATGGTCAAGATTATTCCGGAGTCCCCCATGCGGCGTGCCTCATAGTCAGATCAAGATTTTGTCACGCAAAACCCCATTATCTAATTTTATTTACCGGTTCCGGAAAACGTGCCTGGGTCTCTTGGCTGCGCACAGGGACAACGATTGACGTCTCCGCCGCTGAAGAAGAGGCCGCCTATCCTTTCATGGTGGATAAATTCAAGCAACGGCTGCGGCGGAGCTCCGTCATAAGGAGTTCTTACCCATCGTCTCCACCAAAAGTGTGGCGTAGACAAAGACTAGGCAAAATTACATTTACAGTTGCATACATACATACTGTAGTGGGTAATATGCATGTGGCACTGTGCGGACTGCCACCGCTGCGGCGCGAGACACGAGCGCGGGTTGTTGATGCGAAGCGCTAGGACTCGTGATCTAGAGCTACCTGCGATCCCTCGAACGAGCTACAATAAACCCCATTTCATTTGGTGGAGCTGCGGGGTAACCTCGAAAACTGGAACGCCGAAGCCGGACGCTACCGACTGCTGCGACCATGCCTGACGAAACCACCCAGGAAGATGCACCACAGCCTCCGACGATCATCGTTTCCGGTGCATTGCGCCAGCGTGATCCTGCCATCTTTAGCGGCACCGATGATCATGACGTGGAGGATTGGTTGTCATCTTACGAAAGGGTGAGCCAGCATAACAAGTGGGACGACATCACGAAGTTGCACAATGTGCTGTTTTACTTAACCGGCGTCGCGAACCTCTGGTTCCGAAACCACGAACACGATTTCACAACGTGGAGCAGATTCAAGACAAGTTTCACAGAAGTGTTCGGGCGCCCCGCTGTGCGCAAGCTTCGCGCAGAACAACGCTTACGGGGGCGCGCGCAACATCACGGTGAAACGTTCACAAGTTACATCGAAGATGTCATTGACCTGTGTAAGCGCGTGAATCCGTCAATGGCGGAACAGGACAAGATAAAACACATTATGAAAGGCATTGATGAGGACGCATTTCAAATGTTGCTAGCGAAGGATCCGCGTACCGTGGCCGAAGTTATCAACTTGTGCCAAAGTTTTGACGAGCTACGGAAACAACGCATCTTAGCTCGGCGCCCACCGCCTACGGAAGATTCGTTAGCAGCATTGGTTATTGGCGACAACCACACAACTTTGCTGACGCAAATAAAAGAATTTGTGCGCGAGGAGGTCGCGCGACAGCTCTCGATTTTGCCGACCACGGACAAGCCTTCTCAATATTTGGCTCCAGCGATCCGACAGGTAATTCAAGAGCAAGTGACCGAAGCTCTTCCACCTCCGTGTCAGCCGGCTCCTGTGGCCGCGCCTCTGACGTATGCTGAAGCCGCTGCACGGGCGCCTCGTCTGTCGGGATTCTCACCTCCGCCTTCAGCGCCTCTCC
Source organism: Dermacentor andersoni (assembly GCF_023375885.2). NCBI lineage: Eukaryota > Metazoa > Arthropoda > Arachnida > Ixodida > Ixodidae > Dermacentor > Dermacentor andersoni. The sequence goes on from NC_092821.1 coordinate 87,132,132, forward strand.
AGCCGGTGTTCTCTCATCCGCCCTCGCCTCGCCAGCAGGTCGCTGCCTTTTTCAGCGCACAGCAACAAGGTACAAATCCTTGGCGCACTCCTGACAACCGCCCAATATGCTTTGCCTGTGGTACACCGGGACATGTAGCGCGCTTCTGCCGCCGGCGCTTGCCGGCCTTCGTGGGCACCGCGCGACCACCCAGCTCCGGCTTCCGACCTTTCCGTATGCCTTCACGACCACCACCGGAAGTCTACGCTGCTGATGACATACCAGCACCGCAGTCACAGCTCTACAATACTCGTCGCTCACCTTCCCCTCGTCGGCGCTCACTCTCACCCATGCGTCGTAGGCCCAGTGCCAGTACTACTGAGGCGGAAAACTGATTTCCGCAGTTCCTGAGGCACGAACTGCGTCATCGTCGGAACATCAAAGTCCTCGTTTTTCCCCCGCTAACGTTATTGAAGTGTCTGTTGATGGCATCAAATGTCTTGCGCTCGTCGATACAGGTGCTGCTGTATCTGTGATTAGTGAGAAACTTTGCCGTGAATTACGGAAAGTGACCATGATGCCTTCGGTATTATTGCTTAGAACAGCCAGTGCACAACAAGTTCAGCCAGTCGCTATGTGCACTGCCAGGGTGTTGATTCGAGACATTTTGTATTCGATTGATTTCTTTGTGCTAACTTGTTGCTCCCACGATGTGATTCTCGGTTGGGATTTTCTGTCGCGCCATCACGCGGTCATTGACTGTGCACGTGCTGAGGTTCAGTTCTCCGTTCTGTGCGATTTGCCATCTCACGACTTTCAAGTTCATGATGTTACCAGGATCTGTGTAGCTTGAGATACTGACCTTCCCCCTCACAGCGCGGTATTTGTCCCTCTTTCATGCGCATCGCTTGCCGAAGCGACGGTCATGTTTTCACCCGCTGCCGTCTTCATTCGCCGCCAGCCTATATTGTTGCCTTTCGCCCTCCTCACGGTTCACCATGGGGCTGCAGAAATACTGATTTCTAACCCAAATTCGTACACTTTGGCTTTGCACTGTGGCGAGACTATTCGTACCATCCAGACTGTGGACGCTGACGTTATTGTGCAGTTCCCTGTTCCCGACGACGTGGATACTGCCAACGTAACAGCACTGGCACCCCATGTGCCATCTAACCGAGTACCACCGGATGTTTTTTGTCGCTCTATTGCCGATGACCTCGAGCCGACACAACGTGAGCGGCTTATTACTCTTTTAAATGATTTTCACGCCTCTTTTGACTGCAACCAAGCATCATTAGGCCGCACGAGTACCGTCTCTCACCACATTGATACGGGACATCACGCACCATTACGCCAGCGTCCGTACCGCGTGTCATCCACCGAGCGTCGTGTCATCGCCGAGCAAGTTGAAGACATGCTTGAACGTGGTGTTATCAAGCCATCCTGCAGCCCTTGGTCATCTCCTGTAGTACTCATTAAGAAAAAAGATGGCTCGATTCGTTTCTGTGTGGACTATCGTCGCCTCAACAAGATTACACGAAAAGATGTCTATCCTCTACCGCGCATAGATGACGCCCTGGATTGTCTTCATGGTGCCGAATTCTTTTCTTCTTTAGACTTGCGATCGGGCTATTGGCAAGTGCCAGTGGATGAATCCGACCGCTCGAAGACAGCTTTTATTACGCCTGATGGCCTGTATGAGTTTACAGTAATGCCATTCGGCCTCTGCAATGCACCCGCGACATTCGAAAGGATGATGGACAATCTTCTACGAGGCCTCAAATGGAAGACGTGCTTGTGTTATTTAGACGACGTGGTAGTTTTCTCCCCTGATTTCACCACTCACCTCTCTCGTCTACGCGAAGTCCTTACTTGCCTTACCACCGCCGGCCTTCAACTTAACTTGAAAAAGTGCCGCTTCGGAGCCCGCCAGCTGACCATACTTGGCCATGTCGTGTCCAAAGACGGCGTCCTTCCCGACCCTGACAAACTTCGTGCTGTCGCAGAATTTCCGCGGCCGACTACAGTGAAAGAGCTCCGCAGTTTCGTCGGTCTTTGCTCTTATTTTCGCCGCTTTGTGCGCAATTTTGCCTGCATCATCGCTCCCCTGACGAAGCTCCTGGCTGGCTCTGGTGACCTTCGTGACTGGACTCCGGCATGTGACCAAGCCTTCACCACTTTGCGTCGTCGGCTTACCTCACCGCCTGTTCTACGCCACTACGACCCGAGTGCACCGATTGAAGTTCATACCGACGCCAGCGGCGTTGGTCTTGGGGCCGTCCTTGCACAACGGAAGCCTGGCTTTCCAGAAAATGTGGTTGCATATGCGAGTCGTGCTCTCACGAAGGCAGAATCCAATTATTCTGTCACGGAAAAAGAATGTTTAGCTATAGTTTGGGCCTTAAACAAATTTCGCCCTTACTTGTATGGCCGTCCGTTCGACGTTGTGACAGACCACCACGCGCTCTGCTGGCTTGCGTCACTGAAAGACCCGTCGGGGCGTCTTGGACGTTGGGCTCTTCGGATCCAAGAATTTGACATTCGCGTCATTTATCGATCCGGGCGCCAACATTCTGATGCAGATGCGCTCTCCCGTGCGCCCATGCGATCCGACGAAAGGCCACCTTCATCCATAGAGTGCCCGGTTGCTACGCTTGCTGTTACTGACATGCCGTCTGAACAGAGAAAAGATCCGTGGATTCTGTCTCTCATTGACATTCTTAGCAGTTCTTCAACGTCTACATGCCCTCGAGCCATTCGTCGCCAAGCCACCCACTTCGTGCTACGGGACGCCATCTTGTACCTCCGAAACTATCAGCCCGACGGTCGCAAATGGCTGCTAGTCCTCCCTCGCCATTTGCGTTCCGACGTATGCACGTATTTCCATGCAGACCCACAACAAGCTCATGCTGGCGTCCTGAAAACCTACGAGCGGCTCCGCCAGCGGTACTACTGGCGCGGCATGTATTCTTATGTCCACAAATACACTCGGTCATGTGCAGCCTGTCAGCGACGGAAGACATCTTCTCATCCGACAGGCCCTCTGCAACCTTTACCGTGTCCTGCACGTCCTTTTGATCGGATTGGCATCGACCTTTATGGGCCTCTTCCGTGCAGTGCTGCCGGAAATCGTTGGATAATTGTCGCAGTCGACCACCTGACAAGATATGCTGAAACTGCTGCACTTGCTTCGGCTGCTGCTCGCGACGTCGCCGCATTCATCTTACGGCATTTCGTCTTACGGCACGGCGCACCGCGAGAACTACTCAGTGACCGAGGCCGTGTCTTCTTGTCCGAAGTTATTAATGAGCTACTCGCCGCGTGCCGCACTATTCACCGCACCACTACGGCGTATCATCCACAAACTAACGGTCTAACGGAACGATTCAACCGCACCCTTGGGGACATGCTCACCATGTATGTTGCGTCGGATCATTCAAATTGGGACGATGTCCTCCCTTTTGTGACGTACGCCTACAATACCGCCGTTCAGGCTACCACAGGCTTCTCACCATTTTTCCTTCTTTATGGGCGTGAACCATCCACTACCCTCGACACCGTACTACCATATCACCCGGATGCCTCTGAATTCACCCCGCTTTCCGAAGTTGCTCGCCATGCTGAAGAGTGCCGCCAACTGGCTCGCTATTGTTGTGTGGCAAGATACCACGCAAAGGGTGCATATTTGTTTAAGAGTGCATACACTCTTAACCAAACGTACAGCCCTTGGGGCGTACATTTGCATCACAACAATAGTCGTCACCTATCTTGCTTGCGTTTCCTTTCTTGAAAATGCTGCACTCACTACTTTCCTATCGAGAATGCTCCGTCATGCTGATATCGCACATGCCGTTCGTGACTTGGAAGTACCGCGCTCGCAGAGTTAAAGCAAGGAAATGCGGATAAGACAGATGAAGATTATTGTTGTGGGGCAAGATATGACACGAAGGAGGTAATTTGGTTAAGAGTGTAGAGCGGAGGTGCAGATGAAAAGCGTTCCATGCTATCGCAGCACTCTTCGACCAACTACGTAGACGCTTGCCAGGTCATGGTGTTCTTTTTAGGTGTGAGCTCGGCGCGTATTGGGAAACGTGTGCAAAGCTGGCCGATAGTTGGTGCGGTAAGAAAAATAAATTTCTGCCATGTTATTCCTACGTAAATCAGCACGGTTACTTAAAGGTTGAGAGAAAATAATTATTTCAGACAGTGTGTCAACAGTATATGCTCAACTTATAAGTTTCACCTGTTAGCCCATGCTAAGTTAATATGGCTTTCAATTTGCAAATGACTTTTTTCGGCGGAGCTGTTAAGGGAAGTTCCCCCGGGTTCGTGTCCTTGTTGAGACAAAAAGCTCACCATACGTAGGCCGATCCTGAAGATAGTGCAATACCGGGCCGACCCACAGCGGAGGTGAAGCAGGCGTTAAGCACTTCCTATGCGTGCGCGAATCCCGAAGATAGTGCAATGCCGAAACGATCCGCGGCGGAGGTGCAGTTCGCCATTAAGAGGCCCACATGCATAGCTTCGCTGGTCATTCTTCTTCACAGAGTGGAATGGCACTGAGTTTTTTTATGCTTGTTTTGTTCTGCATAATCGTTTCACAGGGCATAGGCAGTTCACTACTAATGTGAAGACTACTGTAGAGGCAATATGACTGACAGCTCTAATTTCGCCTACTACGAACCGAACAAGGATATCAAAGGCACCGACAAAACAAGCCCTAAGCTGCTGCCCTTATGAGGTGGAGTTCTACGCATGCAATAGAAATCTGCCTTGTCTGTCCACACAAAGCTACTTTGAAAGAAGCCCTCACATGTTTGGCCAACTTCACGTACCAGCCTTAACAAACCCCGAGCAGAAGCGGTGAACTATAAAACAAACCTACTCGCACAAAATGAACTCTGGCATGCAGCCAAGCGGTGCCAGTGCTGGAAAAATAAGATTCGTGTGTATCACACCTACGTTATTTGCCATTGTGTTATTTAATTCTTGAACACATTTATTGTTGGAGGCAGAAATTGATATCTCTGTTCTCTATGTTTATTTTAGGCGCACACAAAAGCAAACTGCATATTTACGCATAAATAGTTACACAGTGTGGCTCTCCATGAGCGGCATCCCTAGGTATTTTCACAACCAGTTCGATTTCCTTGCATTTTTTGCCCGACAGCACTGATGATGAATTCATAACCTGTCCAGCTTAAAAATTTGCAGGCACAATGAAGGCGAAATGTTCATTAGTCCGGAGCAGCAGAAGTAATAATCCTCAAACATATCATTGGTGGACATTTTCAGGATATAATAAAAATAAAAGCCAGCACATCGCATCAACGCAATTTTGTTTATCATGCATATAAACAACGCATGATGTAAACATGTTTGGCTCTTCCTGCACTCAGGTAGCACTCACTGCATTTAAAAATCTGTGGTTTCTTGAACGCCATTTATTTCAAAATCCTGTCACCTACATGCGAAGCCTAATACACCTCTCACACGCCACCTGTAATGTCATCCGCATCGAATGAGATTAGGTCTTAATGCCATTTCTGTAGCTTGAAAACGGGGGTACTGATTGACTTACACATCTAATGGCATTCGCCCATTGAATGAGTTTCCCGAACTCATGCAAGCGCGACTTGTGTAACCTCATTGGTAGGGCCTTGGCAAAAAAATTACGAAATCGGTAAGTGAAAATGAAATGTAATCAGAGTAAAGGCTGCCATAATTTCTGTTATGAACTTTTTATTAATTTTATGACGTGCAGCATGAAGTAGTACTGGATGCTAGTACTTATTGCCGCCCATGTGTACTAACGCTCGTCCGTTTTTTTTTTTTTTTCATTCCTGCATATTGTTTTCAAGGTGGTGCCGAGCTAAAACCTCTCCACCAACTATGGAAGCCAACTTTGCAGCTTCGTCAGCAGGAAATGAGAAGCGAAAGACGCGTGGGACCGACGACGAGACGCTCGCGCTGCTGAAAGTGCGGGATGACTACCTCACCGATTTGCGCTAAGTGGCGCGCAACCCGAAACTACACTTGTCGATTGCCGAGTGCCTGCGTGTGCAAGGTACCGATCAACATCGTCATCAATTGCTAATGTCATTTTGTATACCAGTATGCACAGGGCGTGAGACCGCAATGACATTCGGTATGAATGACATTTATTGTGAATGACATAACACGTGCAGCGTGACAGAGGTATAATTCGACCACAGCTTTCTAAATGTGGTCTCGTCTCGTCTTTATTGCGTACGTCCAAAACACAGTCATCAACTAAACGCAAAAATTCTCTAGACACCATCTCACGATGACTGTCAACCGTAATGCGTGAGCATTGAATCAATATAACAACACAACGTATCGCCACCATCAAAACAAGCTATGTATAATGAATGTACTGTAGCGGGACTCCTTTTTCGCGCTTTCTTGAGAGCACTTGGCGCCATCTAGCGCCGCCACCAGGAAGCCTAGGATGGCCTCCGAAATGCTTGTTGCACTGACGCGTGCCACGCGGCCACAGGGCCCCTCCCTCGCGCTGCGTTCTGTACACGCGGTGCCATCTAGTGGCGCGACCGAGAAGTTCGCGCGTGGCCCCCTAAATGAGAAGCGTTGCACGCAGGTACTTGCGAACGCCGACAATTGTTCTTTCGTTTGCCGCACACTCAGTGGCACGTACTCAGTAACACAACTTGGCAAGACGTTCATTGAACAGCGGCGCACACCCAGTGCATTCATGGCGCAGCTCGCTAAACCGTTGACGTGGATGGCGTTCATTGAAAAGTGGCACATACCCATTGCATAAGCTGCAGGGCCAGCTTATGGGTCGCGAGTTACTATCATTGAGGACCATTTCTATTCTACCCAGCATGGGAAACTTGAGGGATCTTGTTCGTCATTGTAGACCAGCCCATTTTCAGTGCCACATACCTAGTTACCCAAGTTGAGCAGCAAGTTGGCACGACACTTATAATCAAAGTGATGAGGGGGGTGCGCACGATGGAGTTGTGTGCTGATTTACCTGTCCAGCACTACGTTTTTTTTCAACATAGAAATGAGTTGCAAGTGCATAATTTGTGTCGTCTCTTCATCACTGTGTTCGGTGTTTGAGCGCTGGCCCCCTAAGATACAGCATGTACGTATTGCATTGGACGGGACGTAATCTCTAAATTTCGGAAATGAGTTGAAGAGGGAGCCAGCACAAAGGATTCGCCCCCTGCTGCCGGCGCTCTTCATCATGCTAGTCTTGTGAGAGCGAGTGTTCGTGATCATCGAGTCAGATCTGTCGATGTATGTTTGTACGCACGCGACACCATGCTTGTTCATTTAATTTTTAAGCGAACGTTTACTGCCATTTATATGGTCAACAAACTACGCTTATTATTTCGTGTTGTAGTCTAATATGCTGTTATGGCTAGTAACGCTTCATCGTTCAGGCCAAACTGCGGCTTTTTTTCCCGTTTCTACCTCACCATGTTTGCTTAGGCATCAATACGTTATCCACGTATTTCAACGTTTTCAGCTAATTAGAGTTCCTCTTGGCAGTCCTGCGACAAAGCCCCATCCCGTGAGGCCCCCTACTGTGTACTTTGGGTGGCTTGTTGACACCTGTAGCACTGCGCCTGCTTCTGCGCGCGCAGCTCAGGTATCGCGGTAACACAACGTGCATGAATGTGGAATGCGGCTAATAAGAGCCAAGTATGGAATTACATGGTCGAAACACACTGGAGCAAGGAATGATAAGTTAAAAATTAAATACACGGCGGTAATGCTATACTCGAAGAAAAGGGATATCCGTCGGCATGGTGCGTCACAGTGAATTCAGACTTGTCGTTTCAGTAGAGACGATCACGTTTTCAAGAGAAATGAACACAGCGCTTGTACATGGCGTTTAGGTCAGTAAAAGAAGAAAAAAAATACAAATTTGTACTCAAGAGACTCACGCACTTTGAAACCGCGTTTGGTGTCGCTTGGCGTTTGGTGAAACCGGTATTGGTGTCATTACTAATCCTTCGCTTTCATCAAATGTAAGCAGTTTCGTAGTGTTCGCATAAATGTTACTGAATGCAATACGGCGTAAAAGGTTGCTCATAAAGTGAGCGCACAGATTATACGCACGGATTGTATTGTACGTGGGCGTTGTGAACAAGAAGTTACCGGGTGTCTTAACGAAGACAACGAAGGGACGAGGGGGGAGAATAAAGAAGATGGCTCCCACCATAGCCTAGCCCTACTCTGTATTATTACATGTATATGACTCTATGAACGGTTGTTGTAATTAGTGCACAATAAAGCATAGAGAGAATAAATTTGTTTACGTTGTACGAGTGCAAAAAGCCATCGTCGTTTCAGCAGCACTTACCCTTTTGACGCGTTAGCTGTCCCTAAGTCTTGTTTTGGCGAAGTTTTCATTGTCACGAGTCTGGACGTTTCTCGAAGTTTTCATCCGTCCGTGCCTGCTCCAGGCACAATGCCTTAGCAAAGAGGGTCGCGCGTAGGAAGTCGACTGCTATAAGTATACAGCATCTGCAGTGTCTTAAATCTGGCTCACATGTACGCAATGCGACGGTCTTGCTTTGTCAAGGGCAGTATGTTAGACAGTTCAGTGCTGTTGGATGGGTCCAATGCAGGACTTGAAAGTACTGTCATCTGCAGCTGTCCATCACGTGCCGCCAGATTAGCGAGGAGCGCTCATCCGCTATGTAGGTCAGAAAACATAGAGCCAGCGGAAATGTGCCGCTATTGCAGGTGCCGCTGTCGAATTATTAACAATGTGTCAAGGCACCTCAGAAGGCTGTGCTTTGACATATTATGTCGTTGGGGATTTGTAGCATTAGCATTATAAACTCACTTCCCGTACACCACACTTATTATTGACGCTTCCTATAGGCCACACCAGGTACTTTATTTTAATGTTAAGAGTATTTTAAGATGGTCGCTTGTGGTATATAGCACAAAGTTTTATGCTGTATGCCACCGGCAGTCCTTGAAAACCTTTCGAGCTGGGATTCCAAGAGAGGGAGACATTACTTACGCTGAAAATAAAAAATGCCTAAATGAATAAATAACAATATTTTAACAAATAAGCTTTTGAAATAATTACTTTAGCCCTAATATATTGCAATGCACGAAGTCAGTCATTTCTCAAAACTTGCTCACTTAGAAGAAAGTTTGAAACTAGCATCATCTCTGAAATAAGCTCCTTTAATAATGCAGGTAAAAACTACTGTTGCTTTTTATAAATTGCAGCTCAAGAGTGACTGAAACTAATTCAATTCCTCGCAAGCCTTGGGAACCCATGTCTGGAAACTGGTGTCATCCTCAGAATTTCTTCCGAGTGGTTATGGCTTAAAATTCTCGAGGTACGATTCATAAGTAACAATATGCACGGTATAGTAATTAGCTTTCAAATTACTTACATAAAATTAGTTATTAGTCAAATATTCAAATTGATTTGTTGTGGAACTAATGTCAGCATATGAGAGTTATCTAGCTAAGGACAGGCAATTTTCTAGAATCGATAGACAATTTTTTTTATTTCTGTTAACCATAAAATAAAACACCCCGCATATCAACACTGTGTTTACAGGGAAAACGTCAAAAAGTAGATTACCTTTGGTTTCTTGTGATTCATGGAATTGTGGAAACGTTGTTCAGAGAAAGTCTACAGATATTATTCAAGAAGGATCACAAGGTAAGCGTGCAGTCCTTCTCCAGGCAACCTGTAAACTACACAAAGTAACGGCTCCATGCTTCTAGCACGCTGTACAGAATTTTTTTCACAACACAGTTTGGTGTAAGCTCGCAAGATTGAAGATGTTTCAACATAGGGAGGATTGTGATTTACCCGACAGTAGCATGACGGTGCAACACTTCCTTTGTAGATTCGCACTGTACTGTCGTGTAGGTGACAATTTTTCATAATGCAAACAAGGGGTAAGGCGTGCAGACACGGACACAAGAGAAGTAGACATCACGAACGCCGGCTCAGAGTATTAGAAATTAAGCTTAGAACTACAGAAGGTTGAACTAATTGGTAAGGAAAGGATTCATAATACAAAGAAGTAATACACTGAGTACTAATAGTATTCTAGAATACTAATAGTACTATGTAATACTAATAACATAAAGCATACTAATGATGTACACCATATTTAGAATTTATATAAAATATATATACTATACGTATATAGTATTTATTCTAGTACTAGTAGTACTAGAATACTAATAGTAGTCGTTGTAAGACACTTTTCCTCTTAGCATTCTTTAGGAAGAACGGAGCAACGCGAGGTATATGAAGCCTAATTTGTAATTTTACACACATTAATTATACTCTAAATTACTCCACCACTACAGAAACAACGCAGGGAGAAGCAATATTGAAATACTCGTAGCACTATTGCGTGTGTGAGCAATTATGGGCACAGCACACAGAAGTAGGCAGGTCGATGTAAACAAGCTTTCCAAAGAGCTTGTCTTTCCTTGTTTTCTTCTTTATTCTTTTTCTGTGGGATTTCACGTGAGGTGACTGCCGTTTAAGGTAATTCAGTATTATTACCACGTGCGTTGCATTGCGATAGAAAAAATTGACCGAAACAAGAACGCCTCCGCGCCGTTGCCGACCATGGTGGGATAAAGATGTCTGTATGTTGCGACACGTCTTAGAGGTTCAAAATGTGTAGCTCTCACAGAGCTGGACAGTATCAAAGATACATGTATCTTAGATACTATCTTAATATACCATTTTGTTGTTCTGTATCTTAATCGCAATATATTCGGCAAAAGGTGTGTCACTATCTATATTTCCGATAGATCATACAAAGTGTCGTGTATTTTAATATCCAAGATACACATATTGCTAGAAGTCACGAAGACACTCAGGGCGTCTTCAACTGGCGGCGGTTAAAGCAAAGTAGTCTAAGGGATGACACACTTATGTTCGCAAATTTTTTCTCTTAAAAATCAGGATTAGCAAAAGCGAATACTGCGAGGTAGCAGCCATAAGAATTAGACGGCGTTCACTAATTCATTCCTTAACTATATTTCTTAGGTAGAATGTTGTTACTGCAGAGGAGACGAGCCATTGCTCGTAGATGCACGTCGGCTAAAAGCATTAGGCTTTAAACCAAATTTGAGAACTACGTTCTGAACTGCTATTCCACCGAACATGTAGTTTTTTGCATATAACTTTTCCAAAGAGTCCAACATAATATCTGGGACAGCCATACAGATCCCTGCGGATTTTGAGTACATTGAGCGCTCTTTACAATTGCTAACCCAGTAAGGGATGATTACGCGCACAGACGCTCCATCAAAATCAGATGCTAATCAATATAGAAATGGTTTATTAGATTCATTTTACTCCTGGTCGCCGCTGTTCCACATCTTTCTTCTCACCACCAGGCATTTTAGAGTCACGTGAAGTGAGGCACTATTTGTTAACTTAATTCATGGCAGTTCCACGAAATTCGGACAGCATTTCAGCACTAGGAATGATTTCAAGAACATGAGTCAGATCAATATGGCTGCCTTCACAATTATCGAGCAACTTGATAAGGTGTAAAAGTGACAGACGGAAGTGCTTTCGCTCTATTCTCTGTGCATTAATTGCACGACTCTGGCCATCTCCTACTACCCCCCCCCCCCCCCCCCCCAAGGTTCATTTTCCACTTAATATTAAAGAAAGCCAAAGGCTTCCGACATGGTAGCTGCCTCTTTATTTACGTTTCTATAGGTATTTGACATGATAAGAAAACACAAAAGAAACGCATAAGACTCAGGTTAACAATGCAAGCCGATTATATCTTTTATCTTGCATCCTACGTCTCACAGAAGTATTTTTTAACCTGTCTGAAGTGCTCCGCTCTGTCTTCCTTTCTGCCGTTTTTTGCTCTATGTCCTCCTCAGGCCTGAATGCAGCTAGCTGACGTAATATTTTCTGAGGGGTTCTTGAGTACCTGCAGGTGCGTTATTAACGTGGAAAAGTGCATCCGAGATCGCGGTCAAATGTTAACCCTCTTCACGTACGTAGACAAAGTAATCACTTCTTGTTTACCGTTCGTGGCGGTGTAGTGGGTATGGCTTTGTGCCGATAACCACGAGTGCACGGCTGGATTCGGCTCTCCGCCACTGCAGCTGCATTTCTAGAGGGACGAAATGCAGAAACGCCCCTGTACCATGCATCGGTTGCTCGTTATAAAGATTTCCAGCTGGCCCAAATTAATCCCGAGGCCCGTAAATTATAGGCCCGTAAAAGCCTATAATTTGTATTGTATACTTCTTCATGTCTGCTGTCGCAAAAATGGCTTTTTTTTTTGCCTGAACACAGAGAAGAAGATGTAACATCCTGCGGTGGATGGGTGTGTGGACGATGTATTCTGGATTTTATTGTAAGGATTGTCCATGAAGCACCCGTGTGCCGAGGGGTGGTACTGCCATCCACTGTGTCGAGTTTAGGTAAAGCGTAAAGTGGACGAATGTCCCAGAATGCGGGGGCGTGTCTAATAAAATTTCACATGCGACGTGAATACTGTTGCACAGTCTGGAATGTCCACGAGTACCAGCCATTACTCTCGAATGTTGAGCGATATATGTACAAATAACATATGGGCTTTATTCGAGAGTTTCGATACGATGACCGACAAGTTTGATCTGTGTCATCGGGTTATTTGAGCGTTCCTCGTATTCTTGCGCACAACTCCGAATAAAAAGGTAAAATTTCAGTTTACACTTGCGGCACTCTTTCATTCTTCACCGTCACTACAGCGCGACACGGCGACACTATGAGTGCTGCACGCATACCTTATGGAGGCCCGGAGAGGTATCCTCAGGGCTAAAACTTCTACTCTGCGCGAGATCAGTTCTCGGATGCAATGCAGAATAATGCTCATGTAGTGAAATAACGGGGAATGTCCGAGATCCTTAAGTTTTCTAAATGGAAATTCCAACACCGGGAACGTCTTGCTTGCCCATAAAAAGTGCAGGTGTCCCTCTTGCATGAGAAGCTCCAACAGTTGGTATACCCCGTGCGTGGGAGTGATAAACGCTCGACATGATAGAAGCCAGCATCGTAGCAAAGCGCAGAAAAATTGACAGTGCAAGGAGAATTTTATTTCACGAAGAGCATGAAAAAGCAGCATAATTTTAATACATTATTGCGGCTGATGTAAAACGTACGCACATGACCGGTGCAAGTAAGCGAAAGAAAGCACAAACATGTGTGCACACAAGTAGGCGTGTTTTCAGTGCAGACTGTTTTAGAGTACTTTATTTCACAATGCATTTGCCGGGGAGAGGGCCCCTCTCGTCTGTAGTCACAATAATTAGGATCATGATGACGTTTGCAGCAGCGCTTGAAGTCGCAGTGCCGACTTTAAGAACAAAAGGTGCTTCAAGCCTTTTTAGTGTTACGAGGAGTCAACCCAAGGCGCCCATATTCCTTTGTGATACTCTGGGAAGCTTGCAGGGTCTTTAGGCTTGTTTCGTGCTGGTACAGCTACGGCTCGGTACGCATCAATGCGTTTTCTCAGAGAGGCTACGATCTGCGAAAATGAGAACAGAAATCCGCTGAATGAAGGGATGTATAGGATACCGTCCAAAAAAGGATGTTTCAGATCTGTGTTTAAAAAGGAGCGCGGCAAAATTGAACCACAGGGACGAGAACAGCACATACTAAGTGCACCTACAGCTGTTTATTAAAACAAGCAAGGGTTTACATTGTGGGCATCAGCACCATGGTTGTAGTTATGCGCACGCTCCCGACTTTTCTCCTGGTTGCCTAGGATAGACAATTACCTGCCTGTGAAAGCGATCGACGCTGAACTTACGCACTACCTGCAGATCATACCATGGGCTATCGTGTGTATGTAAGGCGAAACAACTATTGGTTGCCTGCTCTCTTCCTTAACTAGGGGAACTGATCACCTTGAGAAAAGTTTCCACCGCTGCCACTATCACTGTCATAGGAAATTCACTCCTTCCCATGCTCTCTACTTGCAGCTCCAGGCTCTGGCTTGTTTCGTGCTAGCGCTTTGTTTTAGTCGCCTGCATCATGCAACAACTTGCAATCCATCTCTTATTAAGCTTAGTGCGGTTGTAATCGTATGGCACGATAGCTTTCCAGCTACGTTTCGTATACATCCAGCATGTATGTTCTAACCCTGTAGTGATTTCCAAGTCTGACAACTGCAGCCAGTTGTCGACTGTAAAGCCCAATGTAGCATCAGGGCCACTGTGTGCCGTCTCAAAAACCGAACATGCGGTGTCTTCCACTGCATCTGAGTGTCTACCTGCGGGAATGCAGACCAGATAGTCATCCACGAAACGGAAGCGCTTCAATATACCAAGCGCGAACAGTTTGGTTCGAATGCTGCTTTGCCCCTTTTGCAAGAAACAAGCCTCAATGAACTGGGCCAATTGACGACCCGACGCTGACGCCATCCTTTTGGTTGTACGGGTGGCCGTTGGATTCAGCAAGCAGAAAGCTCAAGTACTTTCTTAGCATTGTCATGAATGCTCCCAGATCTATCCCACTCTTGATCATCAACCGTGTGCTCCCGTATCTGTCTATGCGCTCCTCAGCTTCCTTTATTATCTCATGCTGCGGCACTTTGTAGAAGAGATCTTTGACGTCCACTGAGAAACAGACGATCTGTCTGCTTTCTTTCAGGAAATCGTCTACAAAATCCGAATTTTGTATAAGGAAGGCATCCTCTACCGGTATCAATGACAAATGTTCCTTCATAAAACGGCAACGTGGCACTGCCAGGAAGCTTTGTCTTCAATCGCCAAACGGAACGGCTCTCCTTCCTTGTGTGTCGTCATCGTGAAGAAAGGACGCAGGCTAGCTTGAGTGCTTTCCTTTACTGCTTTCGTCTGTTTTTCCAATTCCGCTTGTTCGCATGGTTTCAAAACTACAGTTGAAAATTCACCTCGTACTTCAGGGAGCCAACAGCTTGAACAAGCAGCAAAAACAGGCTTAGAAGGACAGATATATAAGCGTGTAGTATGCTTTCCAGAACATACGGCACATGCGTAAGCTCATCGTGGATCGCGCTGAGACAGGCAGTTGTCCATCCCAGGCAACCTTGAACATGTCTGGAGCGAGCGCACAACTAAGAAGTTGCTTAATCAGTTCCTTAGGAAAGGCACTAACAGATTGGCCGCACGTGCGAAGCCCAGTTTGCGCATATGTCTTCATCCCTATTTGTCTTAATAAACAGCTGATAGATGCGCTTCGTATGTGCTGGTCTCGTCACTGTGGTTCAACTTTGCAACGCTGCTTTTAAACACAAGTTTGATGTTCCATCTAGCCCCAACGCGAGACTCAATAAATTTTTCAGGGGTACGAGTATACAAGCTTCGTACTTGAATAGAGTTATTCGAACTCCTATGGTTCAGTGGTCAAGAAAAACTACAAACTTATGTGGACAAGAAACACTAAAGCTAGTTATTTGGTTCCAGAATTTATATCGCATTTCCGAGGTCAGCATGTAAATATCAAACCAGAAGCCAAGCTGAATGGAACCATGTCGTTTTGGAAATAAACACTTTACCTGCATGGTAAATGGGCCACAACTTCCGGCAAATTTAAAAAGAAGACCTAGCACGTGACAAGAAAGTTGAAATCTTGAAGTGACAGGGCAAATATTGACTTTGAGGTAACAAGTGTAAGATTACGATGATGAAATAATGCACAGGGCCACATTCTATCATTGCTTCATATACCAAGCTCTGTGCCAAGGAATCTATAGCGCTGGTGCTCTTCAGCATGAAGACTATTTTGTGAAGCAGATCTCTGAACGAATAAACGTAGATATATTGCGTAGCTTTCTAGAGAAACACGTCGTTGTATATATCAGTAAGGTGATATAGTTAAAATATCTTGAAAAGTGCGCTAAGCAAGCAGCCTGTCATTTTCGGAACAGCCCCTGCGCCCTTGGATAAATGACAAGCAGTATGAACACAATTTTGTTTCTGAATTGAATTATCCTTGGCTCTAAACGCTTACCTTCGGGTGCTGTTCGGCCACGTTATTCAGCTCGCACGGATCCTGAACGATGTCGAACAGGAACACCGTATCATTGGGTGAGAAGCTTTTGCTTGGTCCTCCACCGCACGAAAGCGTCGCTCTCTGTCTCCAGCCTCTAGGGAAGTTTAGGCGATTCACCTTGTACAAATCTTTCAGCACGCCAGCAGTGGTTGACCGCGCGAGCAGTTCATCGAGGTCTCTGCTAGGACGATGACCACCGATTGTTCGGTGGCGGTTGTTATGAGGACCCGCAGCGTCGAGTACCAACTTGTACCGCGAGTCGCGGATTGCTGCCACAAAGGAGTTCGACGAGTCCAGGAAATCGACGTTGTACAGAATCTCCTGGCGAACGGAACCCGAGCCTGTGGACAAGTACTGCCACATGTCCACTCCGTCCACTAGGTTCAAGCTCGATTCGTTGCCACCTGAAATTCGGGGATGATGTGATAGAGCTGCGATTCCCGGATTGCAAAATTTGAATGTGATACCAGATAGGTCGGCTTAGCATGACTCTATTGGCGCATGTATTGGTTTTTGGCGGCGGTTGCAATAGGAAGTGAGCCGGGCACTGAAACACGGACGCAGAACCATCAGCATGTAATATAGCCAGGCATTCGAGTAATGAGCAGTGAAGCACTTCTAAAAATTCGGCGAAATGGCTTCGATTCATATTTTAATTACTGCACTCTGGAATATCAGGGAGGCTACAGTCAGCGTCATTCAACCTAGGAAACAGTTTATGTTTAGAACGAGGCATTCATCATTAGAGGTCGTCCATATCATTATTGAGGTTAAGTCTGTGGACTGTAACGACACCCTCCGTATGGAGTTTATAGCATAAGAAGTGACATGCCATTCCGAAGAGATACTAGCAGTCACGGAGGCGTTCAGGGGTGAAGGGATGTATAATTAGCACATGGCAATACCTTAATATTTATAAGGACTCTGCAGTTACGGCAATCCTTAACTAAAAATGAAAAATAAGGATTAGTTATGCATGGTGTCAGGCAAGGAAGCTATACCTTCATTTTTATTTGATGGCTTGCTCGCATGAAATATCGTAAATCCGAAGTTGGGAATAATGTGACATTAGCTTAAACGGGGGCTGCCTTAAAGACCTGCCCCATGTAGACGACATCGGCCTGTTATCCAGCAAGAGAGATGACTTTCAAGAAATGACTGAGAACGGCAAAGACTATGGTTAGTTTAATTAAAAACGTATCTGCGAAAAACTGATATTCAGTAGCGTAAGCCACTGGCCACCAATGAGGAAAAAAAAAAACAGGAAACAGGATGATTCACAGCAACTCTGAACGAACGTTGGTCTTGCCGAGAATCGGAGCAGATTTCACCGTATTCCAGCAATGGGACATTAAATGTGCCCGCGTGTTCAGCTGAATTTAATTCCTTGTGATGCAGTAAGAGCAGCACTCAATGAGACCTGGTGATGCTTTATTTTGTATGTTCAGTGCTGTTGAACAAGTGTACAGAATAGAAAAGAATGCTTCTCCACAATTTACGTTCTTGCATCCAGCAGAAGGGTGGCAGTGAGAAGAGGTGGTCGTCGCATTTGTGAAAGAAAACGTGCTGCCTCGTACTGAATCTTTTGTGTGCAAATTCAAGGGGAGTAGGTTAATGGTTAAAAAAATACGGATAGCTAATCCCGATGGAAAACTCCATAAACAGACCGACCAGAACAGGAGCGGTGTCCTACGTCCACATATAAATAATACTGAGGTATTTACAGTGACAACAATACTTGGCATCTACATTCAGCGATTTCTTTGGGACGACAAGGCCCCAACGCGTATGCCTACCTGCGATCTTGTAGAATGTTGCGAACCAGTCCGTCAGGTGCATCAGCTGGCTTGACACCCTTCGAGTCCGCTCCAACAGGGGACTCCAGACGAAAGCCGCCACTCTGGTGGAGCCTTCCCAGAGAGAAAATTTTGTTCCACGCAGAGGCCAGTTGAAGCTTCGACTCGAGTGGTACCCGAACGGAGTTCCACCGTTGTCACTCGTAAAGAGCACGACAACGTTTTCCAGCATCCCGGTTTCACCCATCGTTTTGAAGATTTGTCCTACGGAGTGGTCCATTGCATCTACAACGCCTGCATTACGGAAGGGGTATAAGCGTTGATAAGGGCTGCGATATGCTGAACACACAGTAATCTGATAACATGAAACATTACAGACAGGTGCAGATACAGGAACATGTTGATTATGTGAGATTATGTCTGAACAGAGAACGTGTCGTGGCTTCATAATTTCAGTGAAAGTGATAATCAGTTGTTCCTTTATTGCGGCGCATATAGTGAGTCTGTATCTCTGTCGGTGCGCATGGTATTTGCCGTGCGTGCTTATTCCTGGTTAATTACGCAGAGGTATGACGAACGCCGCATTCATTGCGCTGGCGTTGAGCAACCAAGTCGTTTTATTCGAATCAGTTAAATAATGTTTATCAGCAAGCGTTGTCATCATTAACTTATGTACCGAAATTTTACATCTGAATTGAAGAAAACGGATTGTAGAGATACTACACCTGTGGTAAGCTCACTTTATGCAGATCATATTGTAGGTACCTGGATATCCAGAACTTCAGTGGGGTTCCGTGAAACGATACCAGGTGGACCAGTGTGTTGCCATAAACTGAGAAGTTATATGTATGTGACGACAGCAGCAAGACGACAATCACGTTGTAGACAATCTTATAACAGCAATGGCATGATTTCTACGCTGGCCGTTCGACTACAACATATGACATGGCTATCGTTTTGTTCTTCATAGGTAAAATAGTAAGGTGGGCGAGTCGGTTGGGATTCATCGTCCTTTATGGCAACAGTGCAAAGCAAGAAACAGCACCCGTTTCTTCTTTCTTCCTTTCCTCCGTGTTCCTTTGCGCTGTTTCCATAAAAAATGGTGAAGTCTACAACGTATTGGACAAGTGTAAGCAAAAGAAACACGCGAGATACAGTCGTACATCCAGTCGACCAAAAGTTTTGCGGAACACGAGATCTGAGAAAAAGCTGAATATCTGCGGAGCATCACAACGCAGCCTAGTATTCGCAATTATAGCCTCTGCTAGTATAAATGAACAACACTGTGACGTTCGGTTTTGCTTACTACCGTTACAGAAGGCTCAGAAGTTGAACGTTTCCTGAGATCCCATGATCAATATATTTTTTTTGTGGTTGACTGTACTTATGGCCATTTCATGTGGTGTACTTAAGACGATGGTATGTGTACTTCGACGAAGGAATATGAAAACTTCATTAACTTGGGCGAATATGAAATCTGTACAATGTCGTACAGTTTCTACGTGGCGTAGGCTTCTACGATGTAACTTCCGGGCACAGCACCCCAGAGATAGTGCAGCCTGACACGGTACATGCCTCAAAGTGAGAGCTGTCCCAAGGAAGGATGACGACAAAGTGGCACACCAAGGAGGCGTCCAGTGTTTCAAAATGCTGGCTGGCTTTGGAGCAAGGAAGGCATGCTCGCGATAATTGCCTGATGGTTAGAACACTCCGCGGCAATGCTCGACGGCAGAAGCTCGTTTCCCACACCGGTCATACGATATTTTATTTTTCTTAAACCGAGGTGAGATAAAAACCTACCTACCTACTATCCACCCGCCTACCTACCTACCTACCTACCTACCTACCTACCTACCTACCTACCTACCTACCTACCTACCTACCTACCTACCTACCTACCTACCTACCTACCTACCTACCTACCTACCTGCCTACCTACCCTCCTACCTACCTACCTACCTACCTACCTACCTACCTACCTACCTACCTACCTGCCACAAAGCGTCATGAATTAGGCAAAGAATGTTTCCCAATAAAATCCTAAACCGCTCTTGTAATTAACGTTGCATTGACCATGAACTCATGTCTAGTGGTTTCAGCTAGTTGAAAACACAGATAATCATGCTTAAAACAACAGTAGAGGGAAGCACTAAATCCGTCTAGAGACTGGTTAGGTTTCGCCTAAAAATATCTATTTACATTCGTGATAAGCGTTTGGTCACAAGTAGATTAAAATAAGCCCAAATTTCATTTTCTTTTAATTTAGCGCTGAAGCGCCCGTGCCCGTACGTCAGTGACGTCACACATTTCAACTGATTGCTTCGTGCTTGGGCCATCGCGGCAAAGCAAATGTTTCTGGAACTTAACACATTCAGTCTTTGGCTCGTTTAGGATACAATGCGGCCCAGTTTTACCAATAAAATATAATCTAGGCTCAAGCGGATGCCGTTGAAACAGAGTTTTATGTCAAGGAGCGCAAACTGCTCGCGATTTGCTGTGGCGCATCCTTTTCAAGCACAGGCAAGACTTGGCTTCTTGCGTACGTACGCCGCCTTAGTCTATTAATATGTAACTGTAGAATCATATGCCAGATAGGTTTCCTTACGAACTACAGAGGAAAGCTATATCGAAACCAAATTCTATGGCAGAATTTTTGGCGACGAATGCCTTGTTATTAATGCAAGTCTCAGAATTCCTACTAAATGAGTATTTCCTGCAGCACTGGCTATTCTTGATACCGAAATGAGAAAACGTGATCACTTTGGGGCACCTAAATGGGAATTTAACTAGCCAAACGTTCTAAACTATTTGGTTATTCGATGGTAACACCTACTTTATGAATCTATGTAGCAGGGCATCAATGTGCTCAATTTGCGGAATAAGGCGTTTATCTGAAGCTCTCGCAAGCAGCTATGGATACACTTGGCAAGGTATAAATTAAAAAACATATGTTCTCACCAGCAAATATCTTCCTTTTTTTATCTTGGATGTACGGGAACTTCTCGATGTTCTCCGGTGGTGCCTGAAGTAGCTCAGGACCTGCTGTCCCATGTGCTGCCTGGTAGCTTACAACTAAAAAGAGCGGCTGAAAAATAACGTAGGTACCTGCATTTCCACTCGATACGTAACAAATATGCCAAAATCACTGAGTCATTCATTGAACTGAGAGGCAAATTTAGGTAACCGTCACTGTTGTCTGGCGCGTCCTGGTTATTAGCCCAAACATAATTTAGTTTTCTGCAAGCAAGAAAAAACACTTTCAAGGACCTTGCACTGCCCTGGCTCCGCAAGTTAGGCAAGGACTCAAGCCGGCAGCCGGGTGATGTTGCTTTGCTATTTAGTCTACTGCCACCCAAACGGCGTTTTTCTTTCTGTTACAGTTGTACTTGTATCGTTGCTTTCCTGTGTCACGCACCCTGGCTGTGTCCGCTTGTACCTGATACTTTCAGTTCGCTATTATCATGCCGTGCATGCTAAATATTATGTTACTGGTACAGCAATAACTACGCCTTACGCGTGGTGGAACCTAGCTTCATGTATTTTACTGTGCTCTCTCTCTCTCTCTCTCTTTGTCTCTCTCTTTTCGACCACTTCCTTCCATCGACAGTACACCGCATCAAATGCCTTAACATTAAGGTCAGATCTTTCGCCACTATAATGAGATGCACTTTCTTTTCCACGGCTGACACAGTCTCCGATAGGCTTATCCCATTCGGATGTACACTTTACCGGCATCGTTTCTCTATAACCATTTCATCATCACAATGCTTGGTACCTTGCAGCGTGTGTTCGATACGCTACGTCACAACAACTACCTCACCTGATAGAGCTGCACAGCTCGTAACATGCGACGCAACGCAAAAGAACAGCTGGTGCAACAAACCATGATGTTTGGAGCCCAGCAGTTTCACCTTCTGCCTGTTGCGTATGAGATACTGGGCTCTTTCTGTGTAGAGTGTTGTGGAATATATTCCAGAGTCGGACCACCTTGGCTCCATGTTCAACCAGAAGTCCAGACCCGTATGGTTTTCCTGCGCAAGGAGGAGCAATTAAGTACGTGTATAGCCTATGTTATCTGAAAATATAGGAACATTATGCTGTCTTCGTTTGGTTAGTTGTTTGCAGTTGCTGTACGCTACTGTTCGCAATGTTTAGAAACATACCCAAGGGCACTGCCACTCTTTAAATTATAAAATGCTAGAAAAAGTTGACGTTTCGGTCCTTCCACGCAACTAACAGTTGACCTGTGTGAAATTTTCGTACCTTGCGTATTGGAAATTGCCTCACACTTCGGCCAGTTCACGATAGCAAGCATAGATGGACAGCTTCGTGAAATGTGAATAAAATACTCTGATGTGTTGAAAGGGTGTTTCGTTGCTATAAAAAAAGAAGAAATAAAGAAATCCTCAGCAAGAAACTACTCGCAATATTCAAATTCCTATACTACAAAATGAAAGTTTGGCATTGCAAGAAAGGTGGATCCTGCACAAATGTAGGGATGAGCGTTAGGCGGAGGTTTATGTGATGTTTAAGGAAACACTTTAAGAAACGCTATGCAAGCATACCGTAGCGTTAATGATGTGAATGTTAGTGCGAATTGAGGTACATTCAATGCTATTAATGTGAATTCAATGTGTGGCGACGCAGCAGACACAGCAGGCTTCGCCGGCACTTCATGAATCAATGGGTCTTGCTAACACATGAGATGGTGGATTCCGGTTGCGACAAAACCAGTGATAGATGTTCTTTTAGAGCTTGTTGCTAGTCTAATATGCAGACCTGTATTTGATAGGGCTGTAACCACTACGTAAGCATAAATTACGTTAAAAACGAAAGGACCAGTCCACATTCCTTTATTATCCCAAAGGTCAGCGCATTCTTTCTACCAAGGCTTCTGTTAGTAAGACGTTTTACATACCTACCTATCAGCAGTGGTATACATTCAAAAATTTGTTGAGGCGATCGACCTTCCATTTGAGACGCGATTGAGTCAGCAAGAAAATGCACGAAGATCTCATGCTGGCACAGATCCTAACGGCCAAAAAGCTCAAGCGAAGCTGTGAGCCAATTGCAAGTCAAAGTAGAGGTAATACATTTAAGCCAAAGGTGGCGCGAGAACGTTTCATGGATTTCGTTGTCCATTTCACGTACGCTTCATACATACGATGCCGGTATTGCTGTTCGGGGGACATATTAAAATAGTTCATCAACGACTATGTGTGAGCACTGGAAAAAAGAAAGCGTTCGAGAAGGGCGCGTATAGTTTTGTACTCAATGTTCAAGTAATGTGCACAGACAATGTGATATGTTTTCGCACGAAGTAACGTATTGTAGACCCGCTCAAACGCATGTTTGATTTCCTTTATCGAAGCCAAACGTGTCGCTTTCGACACTCTAGTGAGAAATATAATGCACGTTTAGAACTCTCGTCTGCGTGCAAAATAAATTGCGCTTTCTATTCATTTGCATTAACACAAAGTTTCAAGTCGAAGCATCGTGTACTCGTCAGCTAACGAGAACACAGTAATTGCAATAAGTTATGCTTAACCTGACTCGACTCTTGCAAGCATGCCTTCAGTTTCGTTAAATCGGCTACAAACGGCTCTATGCTTTCGATGAATACAGGTAGCTCCGAGTATTTTATTCTTCTGCCTAATGAGGCAAGTCATCTGTAATATACACCCGAACCGTTTTCGCCTCGTTGTGTACGTACATATGTTGCATTGTGGCTGTAGTAGTCCTCCTCTCCGTAGTGGAAGCCGTAGAAGCTATCGAAACCTCGATAGGTAGGCGTCACGCTTTTCTTGTAGCAGCCAAGGTGCCACTGTAATAAGAAAAAAATATATACATCTATCGCCGCGTTTTACGTGCCAAAGCTGCACAGTATGTTATTAGGGACGCTGCCGTGAACAATTGCAATTTCTCTTAGCTGTCTCAGGTTTGTTAACGTGTGCACAATGCGCCAAAACACCAGCGCTTTCGGTCAGGTGCGTACTGACTACATCAGCAGCGCAACACTAAAATTGACCCACAGAAGCGCTGCGCAGGAGGAGGAGGAGGAGGGGGTAACGCTGCTGGTTCCGATTCGTAGCAGCAAGCTGTTTTCCCCTGGAAATCAAGGCCGGTAATTGCTCCGCATGAGTGCCTCTTTCATCGTTACGGGTACAAGTTACCGCAAGTCCAGCGAACCAGTAGCAAGCGCCTTATCACTATGGTAGGAAAGTGAGAAAGCGCTACACAACGAGTTAATTACACTGCGCGATATGGCTTATTCGAAATTTATCAACGCAAGAACGCAAAGTATATCTTTTTAATTTAAGTACCTGCTGCTTTATATAACTTCTTCACAAAAAAGCTACCTATGACCATGGAATGTTCATTTCTCGTGTTCCAATTTTCATAAACCGTATTTCCTTACGCACTGCAAATGGTCAGTTGTTGTTGAGCTAGGTCTACTGTTGTATTTCGGCATTTCTGTTAGCGTAAATGACAGCAGCGCCTTTTTCTTCCGCATTGCTCTAGAAACACTGACTGCACGTGAAGATCGTTTTAAGGGGTACGAAAATTTGTCAAGCTTTCGAGTTGACTTTTAGTCCTCTGTTCAGCGTTTCTTTTCAATAAATTGGCCTTCTGATTGGCCTTCTGATTCTGATTGTATTACCAGGTGATTGAGCACGAGTATTAACAGACTGTTATCACTATGCCACAGACAGGCGACGAAAAACAGGAAGGGTCGCGCGAAGCGCAAATGGCGAGGCATTCCAACTTCCAAAGTATATTACACAGCTTTAGAACAGCGTTTGTCGCCTTACGCACGTTAAACGTAAGCACCTTTGCGGGACGTTACGGTGCGTGTCTTTTCAAGTCCTTTAGTTTACGGAAACACAAACGTAAAAAAACGTTCTAAAACAGGGCACCGTCTGGTGCCTTGTGACAAACGTATCCAAGCCAAGACGGTCCATTAGCAACCACCCTGCTGTTGCCTTGTGAACTCGTCTCGTTAGGCGTACGGGCGCCAGAATCACCGAACAATCTCAGAAATTGGACGTGCTATGTGCTCATAACCAACCTTTCAGGTGAGTTCAGAGAAAGCGAAAGCTCATTTCAACAGTTACTGGCGGTCAACTCGAGTTAGGGCGTTGCCATCACGAGAATTCACGCTGAAGCGGTAGTGATGGGTGCAGGCCATGTTCGACAACGCTATTTCTTAGCGTCCGTAAAGGTTACGGACGTCAAACTCGTCAAATAACGTACGTTATCATAGCGCGCGTAAACCGCAAACACCCAAAAACGTTCCGAGCATGCGCAGTGAAGACGACGCTATTGCTTTACGTACGTAATGCCTTTAAATTCGGTTGCAAACGCTAAACTAAAACTGTCTATTGTCACGTAGTAGCGATGGTAAACAACACCGTAGCAATACTGTGAATGAAGAAACTAACCTTTATTGGGCGAACCTCTGCCTACAAGAACAGGCTATATTTAAAGCACAACGACAGCGGCGAACACCGTTGGCGATAGTGGAAATCTGATATGCCGGTCAAGTGCGTCGGCTTTTATGCACGAGCCATCAAACTTTCAGAGTAATCGCTAGTGCCCGGTTGTCTTCCAGAAAGTTCTGCACCATTCGCGTCGCGCATACGTGAAATCATATTACAGAAGGTTCGGTGACGACAGATTGGGGATGGAACCATCAATCACATTCCAGAAACTTCCCATACATCAAGGAACGTCCCACACGGAGCAATAACACTTGCTACACGGTCAGAAGCGCTCACCAGAAAAAGATAGACAAATTCACGTGGCTATGCCGCCCTCTCGAAAAGCATCGTCACGATGCCAGAAACATAACACGAGAGCGAAACACTAAAAGACACTTACCAAAGAAACAAAGTTCAAAGTAACACAGTCCAAAAAATTCCAAAGGTCCAACTACACAAAGCCCCAAAGTTCATTAGCACTGGTAGAACAGCTTAACTAGCACAACGTGGACTCTTTCAGGTCTTGAGCGGCTGCGATGGCGAAATGACGTGTGGTACAACCTGATAGTCGAGTGCGCCAATGCGTCGGGTGAACTTGTAGAGTCGGAAATAGTGGCGTAAAAGCTTATCGCGGAGTCCTCGTCGGCTCATTGAGGTCCAAACTCAAGCATGGTCGCCGGGCTGGTACTCTACGTAGCGTAATCGAAGGTTGTAGTGTCGGCGGTCGGTCCTCTGCTGGTTCTTCATCCGCAGGTGGGCGAGCTGCCGTGCTTCTTCGGCGCGCTGGAGCTAGATGGCAACGTCAAGATTCTCTTCGTCGGAGACGTGCGGGAGCATGTCGTCGAGCGTCGTTGTCGGGTTCCTGTGGTAAACCAGATTGAATAGCGTGATCTGTATTTTTTCTTGCACTGCCGTGCTGTAAGCGAAGGTTATGTACGGCAGAACGGCATCCCAGGACTTGTGTTCGACGTCGACGTACATTGCTAGCATATCCGCGAGGGTCTTATTCAGGCGCTCTGTGAGACCATTCGTGTGCGGATGGTAGGCCATTGTTATCCAGTAGCTTGTCTGGCTGTTTGCAGAATAGCTTGGGTGAGCTTCGCTGTAAAGGCCGTTCCTCTGTCGGTGACGAGGATTTCTGGGGCGCCGTGTCGCAGCAGGATGTTCTCGACGAATAATTTTGCCACTTCAGCTGCACTACCTTTCGGCCGAGCATTCGTTTCCACGAAGCGGGCGTGGTAGTCCGTCGCCACGACGATCTACTTATTTCCGGATGTTGACGTCGGAAAGGTTCCCAACAAAGCCATGCCTATCTGTTGAAATACTTGGCGAGGAGGTCCGATCGGATGTAGTAATCCCGCTGGCCTTGTCGGTGGTGTTTTGCGTCGCGGACAGTCTCGGCATGTCTCGACGTAACGGGCGACGTCGGTGGTCAGGCGCGGCCAGTAATACCTTTCCTGTATCCTCAATAGCATCCGGAAGAATCTGAGGTGCCCAAAGGTGGGATCGTCGTGTAGGACTTGCAGTACTTGTGGACGCAGCGCTGAGTAAGAAACAAGAAGGTAGTTGGCGCGAACTAGTGAGAAGTTCTTCTTTACAAGTAGATTGTTTGGAAGTGAGAATGAAGACAATCCTCGCCTAAATTCCCCACGGACAAAGTCGGTGTTCCATTCCAAACACTCGAAGACGCTTTTTAGCTTTGAGTCTACTTGTTGCTGTTCAGTGAAGTCTTCCACGCTCATTATTCCAAGGAAGGCGTCGTCACTCTCGTCATCCTGCATCGGTGGTTCAATGGGGGCGCGTGATAGGCAATCAGCATCAGAGTGTTTTCTTCCGGATTTATAGATTACAGTGATGCCATATTGTTGCAGTCTGAGGCTCCACCGCACCAGGCGTCCAGAAGGCTCCTTTAAATTCGCTAGCCAACACCACGAGCGATGGTCGCTGACGACTTTGAACGGCCAGCCATAGAGGTAAGGGTGGAATTTCCCTGTAGCCCAAATGATGGCAAGGCATTCCTTTTCCGTAGTAGAATGATTGCCTTCCGGTTTTGATAGTGACATGCTAGCGTAAGTTATCACGCGTTCCAGTTCCTCTTTCCTTAGAACTATGACGGCACCGAGGCCTATACTACTGGCGTTAGTGTGGATTTCTGTATCGGCGTCGTCGTCGAAGTGCGCAAGTACTGGTGCCGACTGCATGCGTCGTTTGAGCTCTTGAAATGCGTCGGCATGTGTCGTTTCTCACTAGAACTCGACATCACGTTTAGTTAGACGTGTTAGCGGCTCAGCGATGCGTGAAACGTCCTTGTCAAAGCGTCTGTAGTAGGCACACATGCCAAGTAATCTACGCACCGCCTTCTTGTCGATGGGCTGCTGCAACTTTGCAATGTCAGCTGTCTCCTGCAGGCTGGAGCAGACTCCAAATTTACTGATGACGTGGCCCAGGAACAGCAGCTCGTCGTAAGCGAAGTGGCACGTTTCCGGCTTCAGAGTGAGCCTTGATCACTTGATGGCCTCTAGTACTGTCACAAGCCGCCTAATCTCATCGTCGAAATTTTCAGCGATGACGACCACGCCATCCAAGTAAACAAGACAGCTCCGTACTTCAATCCTGCTAATCCCGTGCCCATGACGCACTGGAACGTTGCAGGCGCAAAGCACAGTCCGAATGGTATGACCTTGAACTCATAAAGGTCGTATGGCGTGATGAAAGCGGTCTTCTCGCGATCCCTCTTGTCGGCTTCTATTTTCCAGTAGTCAGTCTTAAGATCCATCGCAGAGAAATATTTAGCCTTGCAGAGCTGATCCAATGCGTCGTCTATCCGTAGGAGGGGATATACGTCATGCTTGGTGATCTTGTTTAGTCTATGATAATCGACGCAGAAACGCAGGGTTCTGTCCTTTTTCTTCACCAAGACTACGGGAAATGCCGAAGGGCTTTTCAACGGCTGGATCATGTCGTCGCGCAGCATTTCGCCGACTTGCTGCCTTATATCTTCATGTTCTCGCGTCAAAACTCGGTAGAGGCTCTGGCGGAGTGATCAACTGCCCTCTTCCGTTATTATGCGGTGCTTCACAACTGGTGTTCGTCGAATCCTCGATGACGTCGAAAAGCAGTCTTTGTATCGTCGGAGATTTCTGAGCTGTTGCTACTTGCTCACGGGCAGACTTGGATTTATGTCGAAGTCTGGTTCGGGAATTATGGTCCTCGGGTGAAATGTGGCGGTATCCGGGAACACAAGCGCATTGCTGGTTTCTTCAATTTCCTAGATGTATGCGAAAGATCGCGAAAGGACACGACGTCGTGTTTCAGTGGCTGCCTGGCCATTACGGTATCTCCGCCAACGACCTCGCTGACGAAGCTGCTAAGAAAGCACACGAAGGAGCAACCCTTGTTTCTGTACCTTTATCGCGGACTGAAGCAGTCCAACACTTAAGCAAGCTAGTGCACCGTATGATACTGGATAAGTGGCATACACCTAAATTTATGCAACATAGATTGCACTCGCTCAATCCATCTATGCAACTGCGGCTGTTACCAGGGCTTCCACGTAATGAGGAAACAATATTGTGCCACTTACGCATGGGCGTCGCATTCGCTAATGCATATACGCTTTTGATTGAAATGGCTGATAGCGCCGAGTGCAATGCCTGCGGTGTCGAGGACACTATAGAACATCTACTGTGCTACTGCCCAACATTTGAAAATGAGAGACATTACCTCTGCACAGCTCTCAATCAGTTAGATAGAAAACCGTTCACCTTGAACAAGACCTTGGCACCATGGCCTCGCATATCGCAGCTACGGAAGGCCACAAAAGCCCTACTGCGAGATTTGAAAGCTACCCGATTGAGTCAGTGTCTGTGATCCGAACTGAGTGACGGAATGATATCCCTAGTGGACTTTCTCTTCTTTTAAACTTTCCGTCCCCTTTTCCCTTTCCCCAGTGTAGGGTAGCCAACCGTGCTCAGTCCTGGTTAACCTCCCTGCCTTTCATTTATCATTTGCTCTCTCTCTCTCTCGATGTATGCGATCGTCGTGCCCGTGTCGATGTGCTTGACCGGCTGGCTAAAGTTGGTCAGCATCACTTTCGCTTTTCCTCTATGCCGTCGAGTGATCCCTCTTGCGATGCGAATTTCACAACTGAGCAGTAGATGTTGATCACCCTCGATGACGCCTTCTACGTCGGTGGGTGTTTCGGTGCCGGCGAAAATAACAATGCTGGAGTGAGGCGGGATGCTCACTTGATCTTCAAGAACACTCAAGGCGTGGTGACTACGAAAGCTCTCCGGCGGTATCACGTGGTCTTCGAAATCGTTATCGACTTCGACTTCAGGTCGATGATTGCGCCGTGTTGGTTCAGGAGGTACTTGCCGAGGATTATCTCTCGTGAACACTGAGGATAAGAACGTGGTAGGGTAGGTCCAGTCATGAACTGTAATTCTTGCCGTGCAAATTCCAGTTGGCATTATTAGGTGTCCTCCAGCTGTCCGGATTTGAGGGCCTTCCTATGCAGTCTTCACTTTCTTCCACTGGGCGGTTATGGGTCCACTCATGATGGAGTATAACTTGAGGCAAAGCGAAAAAAAACACGAGGGGAAGAGAAGGAAACGAAGACACAGCGCTACTCAATTTTTATAGCACATGGTTACCACATATATACCATCGTACAACAGGCCACTATCGCAACATAGATTTCATCCCGGCACAATCAGTCACTACAGGCTGTTACCGCGATAGAAACATGATTTCTTTTTTTGACAGCGACATATATGGGCAACTTATAGATTTATCATTTGTAATCATTCAAATACCTCATTGAACACAGAGTAGTCGGCTCCGGTGTCCTCTAAGGCGGTGACTGCGCGGCTGCCGAGAACCAATGTTAGATACGGGATCTTTTTCCGAGCCTCCTTCCAGTTTACCAGACCACATTCCCGAGGCGCGGCACGTGCAAGCAAGTTGGCGGCCCCCACCTCGTACGCCGCATCTGTGGCTATTCACTGCTTGACTCTTCCCGCAAGTGAAGCGAGAGCCTACCATTGGCCGAAAATGACGACACCTGAGCGGGCTCGCCGATTGGCCGAAAATGGCGTCACCTGAGCGGGCTCGCCGATTGGCCGAACGTGACGTGACTTCGAGACACCAAAGAGCTTAAAAGCCAGAGACCGGGAGCAGCAAAAGAGCATTCCTTCATTCATCTCTTTCGAGCTTCTTGCCACGGGCCGCAGCGTCCGAGTTGCTGCCGGCCCGTAATGACTTTATGACTGTTAATTTCTTGGTCGTCTCACTGTAAATAATGTAAATAAATCTCCAGTTTTCATCCCAAAGTCCTCCTCAACTCTTACACCACGTAGACGTCTGTGGTTCTTTATTTTCCATTACAGTTAGGTCTTAACGTCGGATCACGGCTGCATCGCGTCGACATGTGGCTGGAACATCGCGTCATCAGGTTTTTGCTCGGTGCATTCTTCGCTTGTAGGCTTCGTAGGGATGGCCGCGTGTCGTTGTTATGTCGCCCAGATAGTATCTTCGTCGGCGGCGGAGGATCTTCGTCAGTTCCTGGAACATCACCTGCACCTCAATCGATTGTTGCTTTTAGCTTTAAATATATGGGCTTGCATACCGGGTCCGGCCTGGGCCAGTGAATGGTCGGCGTTGCAGCGACAGGTAGCGCCTGGTGAGGGCGAACGGTAGAGTCGTCGAGAACTCCACTGAGTGGCGGCGAGGTAGTCGGTGATTTCACGTGGGCGCTCCCCAAGTTGTGGACGCGGCGCGTCGACAGAGAACCCTCTCAGTCCCAACTCGCGATATGGGCATCGGCGGTACACATGGCCGGGTTCTCCGCAGTGATAGCAGAGCGGGTGGTGGTCGGGGCTCGCCAAATGTCCGTCTTCCTCGCGTAGCTGCGCTTGGCGACAGTTGGGCGTGCTGGGCGCGGCGGCGGTGGACAATGGAATTGCGACATTACAAGGCCCTTGCGCGGTCGCAGCCCTGACTGGCCTTGACGGCAGGCGACGGCGGCGTAGGTCATTGCCTATGGTTGGGGTTGCAGCGATTGGGGCTGTACCTGAGGAACTCCAAGTGATCGATGTAGTTCATCCTTGACCATTTCAGTGACCGAGGCCACCTGGGGTTGTGACGAAAGCAAGTTCTTGAGCAGTTTTTCGCGCACAATGGCCCTCATGGTCTCTTGAAGGTCGTCGGAACCCAGTGATTAGATGGCACACTGCGGCGTGAGCGCTGGCGGTTCTATTGCCTAGTTCGCATTTCCAGAGTTTTCTCAATCATTCATGCCTCTGTAAAAACCTGACCTATGGTCGTGGACGGCTTTCGGATCAGTCCGGCATCAGGAAGCGGACTTTTTCTCCTCCGACATTTTCGGGTTGGCGTGTCGGAAAAGACGGGCCACCTCCTCCGTGAAGATCACTATGGTCTCATTTGGCAGCTGTACTCGGGTTTCTAGTAGAGCTTGGGCGCGCTTTTTGCGCACGATGTTTGTGAATGTCTGCAGGAAGCTGCTTCGGAACAGGTTCCATGTGATTAAGGTGGCTTCTCGCTTCTCGAACCACGTCCTAGCAGCGTCTCGCAATGCGAAATAGACATGTCGCTGCTTGTCGTCGCTGCTCCAGCTGTTAAACGTAGCGACCCTCTCATACGTATCCAACCAGCTTTCCGAGTACTCGAATGTCCTCCGGGTCCTCCAACGACGGTGGCTTCCTGGGCTCCTGCAGCACCATCGGCGTTGGCGACGCTATGGCTGTCACTGCAGCTGCTGTCTCGATCTTGCATTTCCTGGTTTTCTCAGGTAAAGGTTCGTGCTCCGGGCGTAGTCCTTGCAGCCTGTGGCTAGTTCGATGGTCTTTGGCGACGTTCGTGTTGTATTCGGGGCTCTGGCTTGGAAGACGGCTGTGCGGGGGCGTGTGGTACATGAACGCGCTAGCACCTCCACCAGATGTAACGTAGTAGTCACGGTAAGCAACACAGCAGCAATATTGTGAATGACAAAACAAGCTTTTATTGGGCGTAGCTGTGAACATAAAAGCAGAGTACACTTAAAGCACAGCGATAGCGGCGAGCACAGTCGGTGATCGTCAAAATGTGATCTGCCAGTCAAGCGTTGGTTCCCTCGCGTCGTCCAAAAAGTTCTACACCATTCACGTCGCGCATACATTTAATCAGATTACAGAAGGTTCGGGGACAACAGACATTGTTCGGATCTATCAATAACATTACAGAAACTTCCCATATATGCAGGCGCGTCCCGCGCTGGGCGATAACATTTGTTAGACGGTGAAAAGCGCTCACCCTAAAAAGATAATCAAGTCCACGTGTCAATATGCATCAGCCAGCAGTAGCCGGCAATTCGCTAATTGTACATTAACAGAAAGTGTTATCCTCGAAAGTGGTATCTCGTGTTTATTTTTAAGCAACAGAAGCGATGACAGAGAAACGTAAAAGAAAACGGCCATTCGCTCCGGAGTCAACCGGCTGACGATGGCATACCTTCCCAACTAGGTGTGTTTCGTAGCCGAGCTCCCTTAAGTACTCGGGCAGGATTCGCTCGTCCATCGGCAGCCCCCATGGCTCGCCCAAGTCTATTGGGTAGTGCTGCATGCCTAGTATGGCGTGGGATGAAAAAGAGAGAGAAGAACATTTTGTGCATTTATCACTCGACAGACCGTACTGCTCTGTTCGAATAAACATTTGGTATTTCAAAGCGAATAGCTTCCTCAGGCTCTTTCGCCCGCTTTACTGTGAAACTCTCCCTAGTCAGAACAAGGGCTCCGACGCAAACGGTACGCACGCTCACGTGGCAGGCACCTGTAGCACCGCTTTGAGATGCACGTGCTGTTCTCATGCAGTACCGCCAGAGGTACGCTTGTTAGCGGCTCAGATCTGTATGGAATGACGCACTGAAACACCAAGCTGGAATGTAATACATTCAGAAGGTTAAAAATTAGGCCTTGTTGGTAAGACATGTTGCAAGTGAAGCGTGAAATGTTGCGACAGGTCGAGGCTACAACACATGCGCATGTATTGTATCCTCCGTCTGTTTCCGTACTTTGCAATTCACTTGCAGTACTCAGTATATTCATAAGAACTTTCATAGTGTCTCCAACCAAATAAGTGAATTTTATCAGCCCGACGTTTCGGAGCCCATTCGGCTCCTTCTTCAGGGGGCATTCTTCAGAGGGGGCGGTGGGCAGCTTTTAAAAGATCCTTCGTAAAAAAAGGAGGGGAGAGAGTCGAAGGTGGGGAGAAACTTGACCGAGAACCTTTTCTTGGCAGTCACTATCAAGTCATAATCAATTTTCCCAACTAGACACGTAATTCAGTCAAAATGTTTAGCTTCCAGTGAATATCTTCATTACAGCAAATATGTGTCGTCAAGAGCACCACTTCTTTTATCGAAGCGAATTGCTCTTTCTTAGGCGTTCGACTATTCACTTACATTGACAATCATCGTCGATGGTTTCTGCACAAATATTGTATCGAAACATGCTACCGTCTTTATTTCAAGTCATAGCAGGCGAGCATACGTGCACAAAGCATAACGGTATACACAAAACGGTAAAGTAACGCCACAAGAACAGCCCTAGCCGGATTAAACATAGTACATGTCATTCTTAGGGCCTGAACCGCACGCGTACTATCACGAAGCAAGGTTGGTTCCATCATTGCCAATCTTTTCAAATGGCAGGTTGCACAGTGAATAACCTAGGTTGGTACCACATTGAGTAGAAACCATACAAGCAAAGACAAAACATTACGTGTGTCAATGAAAAAACAGATAATTAGCTGAGTTGGTGCGTCAGGTTCCTCGACCAGAATAGACATAGGGGCATGTGC
Source organism: Dermacentor andersoni (assembly GCF_023375885.2). Taxonomy (NCBI): domain Eukaryota; kingdom Metazoa; phylum Arthropoda; class Arachnida; order Ixodida; family Ixodidae; genus Dermacentor; species Dermacentor andersoni. The sequence continues at coordinate 87,166,292 of NC_092821.1, forward strand.
TTTGATGTTAGTCAAAGCGGTTAGTTGATGCACATATTTCAAAAGTATTTCATACGTGCTCCGTTATTTCAGCAGAACACATTAACATAAAGGTAGCAGCATTGCTAAGAGAAGATATATTTTTTAGGTAGTGCTTTTTTTAGTGCGGTTTAGAGTGATCAGCCTCCACCATGGGACCTGCCATGTATCCTGTCTTGCGTTATGTCAATGAACGCCTTTTAAATTGGGGCAGCTGCAAAATGTTTTTCTTCGAGAAAACGTTTTGTGGCTTATAACTTCGGTTACACTTTCAGGTGCATTATATTATATTTGATGAGGAGTCACTTTCAACATCGTTAGCAAAAAAATCACCTGTGCGTATCGGGTAGCGCCCAGTCATGAAAGCTGCTCTTGAAGGACTGCAAGAAGGCTGGGCGTAGAAGTTGTTCAGAATTATACCATCTGCCGCTAATGCATCCAAGTTTGGTGTAGGGATTTGAGAAGAACCGTGAAAACTGACGTCGTCCCATCCCTACATGGAAAGAACAATCTATAAACGGGGTAGCAATGATGGCATAGTCCTCTGAACCTCTGTGGCTATACGCAATATACGATGTCGAGGATTCGTCAAAGGGGCATATAAGGCTTCAATTTGGCCACATTAATAAAGATAACGTGAGCGTGCATTTTATGCCAGTAGCATAATTGTTTTCACAAGTAAGTAGGTGCGCTAACATATTCTGAAGACATTCTTGGTACTTTCTTCGAATTGTAACACGCGCAGCGTGAGCCAAGGTTCTGCTGAACAATGGTGCATGGTAGGCTGGTAAAACGTATTGATGCGCTGTTCTATACCAACGCTCACTACTTTGGGCTCTCATTTTATTTGCTGCTAACTCTCCAAAGCTCTGATTCTGACTGATATGTGCGTACGTATATTGTGGAACGTTGTGCGAAACAAGCAACCAACTGTTTTCGCAATACCACTCTTAGCTTAGTCTGATGTTTTAGCAGCGATGACAGCAGTGAAAAGCCGAAAATAAGTCTCCAGCTGTTGGCTCGAGTGCTACGACCGTCCCTGAAACGTGCACGAAACAAATGTAACGCGTTCCGCCTTGTAGTTCGACGCCTTGTTGACGCCACAAGGGGCGCTTTGACGTTAAGCTACTCCAAAGTTTTCTATTCCCATTCTGCGACCAGACCACCCGCCATTGGTCAAAACACTTTCGGGTCACCCCCACTTCGCCTATATTTCACGCGACGTCACGAAAACCGCGGAAATGAGCCATTTGATATGATGTGTGCACACACACTATGCATGATTAGACTGAACGGAAGAAAAATAATTAAGCGTGATTCGGCGTCTTTTTCTCCATAATACTCGGCCATTCATCAAGCGTCTTCGGCCTGCGCCCACTTCGCCTGTCTGTAACGCGACGTCACAAAACGGCGAAAACTCACTGCGTCACCGCGTTTAAGACACATTAACATGGCAAACAAACCTGGGGCAGAATTCACAAAGCTTTTCGTTCGTAAGGGCTGTTTTACATTGGCTGATCGCCTTCGCTAATAAGATGTCCTACATAACTATTGTCTGGCACGAATGCTTTTAGCGTAAGAACGTTTTGTGAATGCGGGCCCTGAGTTTTTTTTCTCTGAGTAGCCGGAGCATGCCCCGTTCCGAAAGAAACAGAAGAAGGCTGCCCGCCCATTGCTCTGGCACTAGCTACTCGGAGCTGCCTGTGAGCATGGATTTATTTGCGTAAAAGAAACATTTTTCCGTGGCCGTATAACGTTATCGAACCCTTTCAGCACGTATGCGACATCACTTTGCCAACTCTTCTGTGCTGGTGATCCATTCTGGCGGCACTTTTCAAAAGTTCCGTTGCACGCCGCGGCGATTTTCGACTAGTCACCGCAATCGAAGTAATAGGAAGCGGATTAATGGCAGACGCTGGCATCACCCTCCTCATCCGGTTGTCTGCTTTCACTGCTTTGGCTTGGCCCCACCGAAACCCTTACAAGTAGACGTGTCAATATGTTCCCCTCGCTCGTGCATCGATGCTCGGAGGCATCAAATCAGATTTATAAGTATTTATTGACTCCTTAAATGCATTCAACACGCAATCGCAGACGCTGGCACTACCCTCCTCATCCAGTTACCTACTTTCACTGCTCTGGCTTGGCCCCACCGAAACCCTTACAAGTACACGTGTCAATATGTTCCCCTCGCTCGTGCATCGATGCTCGAATGCATCAAATTGGTTTTATAAGTATCTATTGACTCCTTAACGTATTCTATATGCGTGAGTCATTCATGGCTAAACTTCACTGCATGTTTCAGTAATGTGTCTGAAAACTCTTCTTGCCTCCGTCAGGAGCGATGGCTGCATCAGTGGGAAATAAACCAATGAAGTGCTCCAGGTTTCACCGCCAGAAAAAGCGTATGGCTGACAAATCAGAGTACCGGCCTAAATAAATATGTTATTGTTTTCTCGTTTATGATATTTAAATGCATTCTTCATGGGTGCATGAAACACATGTCAGTGCTATAGACTTGCAAGCCTATTTATGACTACTTTCGCTCTTCCCGTGCCGCCTAGCAGCTGTAGCTTTTGGAGTGAAGTACGTAGGTATTGAAATCAAATAGTCTAAATTTCTCAATATTTTTTATTTTGTTTTCGTCTTCCTACTTCTTCAATTACCTGAGTTTATTTTTGCTCATTGGCATAGTCGACATTGCGGTGGCCTGTATTGGCTTTCCCCATCATTAACTAATTATGCAACAAACAAATGATTGCTTATAATTCAGTTCATTGAACTACGTAAGTGTTTGGTTGCCACCTTGATTTTGTTAAGATTACTTTGAAATAGATATATAATGAAGTTTCAAGGCTTACCAAATCGTCGGCAATAAAAACCACAATATCAGGTTGCCGTTTGCTTGAGTACTTTGAGAGCATTGCCATGACTAGGAGAGCCAGGCAGGATAGCCCGATGCCTCCGAACCTACGACAAGAATGGACAGATTTTAATTTGCTCACGACGTAACTGTCAAAATGTTGCGTATCGTTTCATGGCACCACGTCATCGATGAAAGCAGTAATGTATTTACAGTAACCTTTATTATTGTAGTTTGATGTTATACAGTTGCAACAGGCATGCACATAATGCCATCTTAGGCAGTGGCGCCACTAGAGTATGCGATACGCAGAGTGGCTCCTCAACCCGTCCACCCCAGCGTCTTGCTGACTTGTAGTCCTTGTAATAGTGATTCACTGCGCATACTTTTCGGCGTCTATTTCCTCAGCAGTTGCTCGCTAAATGGTCAAATCTCTGGCACTTGTAACAACTGATGACTGGAAAAAGACATTATTCCATCGTGTGGCTCTTATTATGGCGAAATACTTTGTTAGGCAGGCCACCGTTCTCTCATTCACAAGATTACTCCTAAAAGAAGTACGGCCGTTCAAGTTTTTGATCGTGTACTTGACAGGACACTAACATGACCACAACAAGTAAAATGCGTTGAATAGAACATTCACGCAGTGATAATGGCTGTGCAACCGACTGCGGAAACAAAATGGTGCTGTTGAACGTCATTATTGTCGCACGCGTAATGTGCTCTCCTAAGTCAAAGAACATCACATTCTGCTCCTGTCCTTCAAGGTCTGTCCCACTCTTCGGAAAGAGCTCTCGACCGCCTCCTACAACTTCAAACGACTTTGTGGCTTCTTTCATCAACTTACTGGAAAGTAAGTTCTCGCTCGAAACTCGTTTCGTGGCAATAATCGGTCTCTGCTGTCGGCCAGAAATATGCCTGTATGTCTTGGCGAACTGCGCGCAAAGGCGAATGACATTTGCGGAGACATACCGCCATTATTTTTTACTAGCAGCACAACATGCACCAATTCTTGAGGCCATAAAAGTGGTTCTGAACCACCCTTAAGGCTTGGTGAGGAAACGGTCCGCGTACTGAATACGCTGCTGTGAGCATCTCAGCTTAGTTTTACGGTCGCGTGCTGCCCGTGCAGCACGCAAGCAAAGCGCAAAGTCAAGTTTTTTATTCCAAGGCTCTCTTTTCAACAGAAGCCGGCTCCTCCCTTTTCTGGGGCGGTTTATTTCGTAATATTCTTACGTTGCAAAAGTCACATATAAAGCTGTATTTACATTATTTACAAGAAAGGCAGCGATTCATAAACAAGATGGATGTCGAGTCCGATTCTATATCTACTCGTGAAATCAGCTTCTTCTGGCTGGCGCCACTCTTGGTTGCACCGTAATATAACCCCTGCCTGCTAAGGCCGCGTCTCGGCGTTAAGTATAAGGGAGGTGAACTCGCGGCAAACGAAGGCTTCAGCCAGGTGACATGCACAGCGTTAGTGGGGACACTCAAGCCCAGCGGAGCGATCTCGTAGTTCACATCGCGAAGCTGACACAATATCGTGTAGGTCCCTGTGTACCGCGGCAGCAGCTTTTCAGAGAAGCCGACGTGGTCACGTGATGTCCATTGGAGGAACGGAGCCAGGGGAAAATCGAACGAGCTTATGTCGGATGTCGTACCGGATCTTGTGCTGCGTCCTGAAACCCAATGAGCCGAGAGCGAGCAATGTTGCGTGCCGTGTGAACCCGGGCAAAGACGTGTTGAGCATATTCAGTGGAAACGTTCATCGAGGAAGGAAGCAGTGTGTCAAAGGGCAAAGAAGGGTGGCGGCTGAACAGAAGGTGCAAGCATGAAAAGCCAGCGATCTCGTGACGGGACGAATTACAGGCTTAAGTGAAGAAGGGTAATGTGCTGTCCCAGTCACTGTGATTGTCGCAAACGTATATAGAGAACATTTGTGTCAACGTGCGATTGTGTCACTCCGTTAGTCCGTCTGTCTGCTGGTGGTAGGCGGTGGAAAGCTTGGGCTCGGCAGAAGAGAAGCGCAGTAGGTCTTCAACTACACGGGACAAGAAGGTGCGGCCGCGATCACTGAGGAGCTGCCGGGATGCGCCTTGCTGGAGGTTGACGTCATTTAACATGAAATCTGCTACATCAGTTCCATAGTTTGTGCGAAAAGCTCGCGCGATCGCGTACCGATTCGCGTAATGAGGCGCGACAACGACACATTTATTGCCGGGAAAAGAGCCGAGAAGATCAAGACCGACGCGAAAAATGGTTGGATAAAGGCGTCCAGGATAGCATGAAGGATAGGATGAAGGCGTCCAGCGTTCCCCGGAGTTCTAAAAACGCTGCAAGCTGCCTTAATGAACGTTTCACGTTGCCAACCTTGCCCAATTTTGGCGATGACATTTTCGAAAATGAGGCATGAGAAAGCAGCCAAAGTACGCCTAAAAATCGGCAAAGGCTTTTTTGTTGTTGTTGTTGTTTACGAAAGCATTACACCGATTCGGGAAAGTATTCCTGCACAAACAATAATGACTTAGGCAATTAGTGAGAATCTTTGAGTCTGCGTAAGGTGTCTGTACCGTCGACATCTCGTTACTTTGACAGCAGTACACTCAGATAATTTTTCGTGGAGGCGTGCGAAAGTTTGCATAGTTACTGCTTGTCGATCTTTATTTGATTTTATGAATCTCTAATTCCAGTTATCGAGTGCACGTTTCTTTTAATTTATAATGGATAAAATCATTTATTGCAGTCTTGAGGAATGCAAAACAATGGACTGTTTCGAACGAGTCTGCTGCACGATAACTGCCGTTGAGCACAGGGCACCGGTTCCTGAGCAACCGCACGGGGCTGATAACTTCTTCTGCATAAGCTCGCATCATTCATTAAGAATGACTCGCTTGGAGGCAGCGTGAATACAGTTTTACTCCGATTTATTATTTGACCAGTATTGCCGTGTTTGCAGCCATTTCAAACAATGTGTGGTGCTGCAGTAACACACTCACCTTCAGCATATGCAACATATTTCTTGCAACTGGTAACGTGTTTTCTTAAGGTTATTGTCATGGCGAGGCAGACAATTGAAGGCAGTCTCTGATATACAAGCTCCTCAGTTGTCTGGATGCGTAATTTTGTGAGGTATTTACATGCATGCATGTGCCATTGTATATGAGGCAGATTTTTTTTTTCTTACGAAACAGACTTCGCAGAAACTTCATACTTTTTCGTTGCTTTCGAAATGAGAAAATATTCCGCATTCAACACGAGACTCGGTGGTCGTTTCTCTAGAATATTTGTATGCAATTCGATTACGGAAGTTCACTAGTCGAACACCCCTATTAGCTTTTTTTTTCAGGTATTGGCTACAGAACTGGTGGTGAGCCAACTGCGGTGTGTAATCTGTGGTGTCGAAGACAGCGCAAATTTACATTGTTATACACAAATTGTAAATACACACTTCTAGTATCTAGCAAAGAAAGAAGGCAGCATTTGACATGGCGCTAAGTTTGCTGCTTTTGTAGAAGCAGATGTAAACGTTTATGCTTCAGGACGATTACCGAAGAGGTTCTGTGCTGAATCCTGTATTGATCTTTCTGGCACATCTGTACCCGACACGCAGTTTTTACCTGGCTAAGTGGGAAGAAGAAAGTGAGAAGCACGCTCTTTGTGCCCCGCTAATAAATTGTAGAACTCGAAGAGCAATGTACTCTGTACGGCTAGACGTCAAATGCGAGTTGAGCTTTGGCACGTAACAAAAACAGATTTTCCGTGCCGTTTACAGCCGCGATTACGGCCCCCTGCTAAGGAGACTGCATTGATTAGTGACCGCACTGTTTCATTAAGCCATGCAGATGAAATTGTTTATTGTTCCCTCCTCGAGGACATCGTGTTTTTCTGCTCTGAGTGTATTCTGGTGTGCCGGTTCCGCGGTTTATCTAATTTTGCTAACGGGTAGATCTAACAGATGGTTGATTCAACCGTAATAGTGATTCTGCCTAGCCCCTAAAAACAGCCTTCAGGCCGCGGAACACAACAGGAATAGCTGGCTTCAGAAGTGCAAGCGTCTAGGCCGATGTGCCGTAGTTGCTAGCACCTACCCGTACTCATTCGCGCACAAGGCGCAACCTGTGAGTCGTAACGATATGCTAGGGGTGTGCGCCGACTGAATAAATAACTAGTCGAGGAATAGCGTAATCTAGTGAGTAACCATTCTCGCATTTTACGCTTCAACCGTTTTCGTGCCAAACCACGAGCCGTTAGTATTATTTTCTTTTGTTCGGGTTCAGTTGAGATTTAGCCACGTTCTAAGAAATATTGGTTAGGGTAGGGCTTCAGTTACGACCAAAATTGTGGTTCGGGTCCCGTTCGGAATCGAATTCGATTCGGTATCTGGTTAGGATTCGACACGTTAGTTACCTGCAGGTGGAACAATGTGTACTTTACAATAAGACATAACTCAGCCCGACCCAAAGATGCGCAGTGCAAGGCTTAACTTCCTAAAGCTTTCTTCCACTATAGTATATGCATCGCGCTGGGTTGTCCCGTGAAGGGAAATATCAATAAGAACAAGAAGACGAAGTTTAATAGTTTGTTTGAGAATAACATGGTGAACAGTGCCGACGACAGGAGAAAAAAAACGGAACACATGCGCTGACGGTGGTTACGAACGTAATTATTCACTTTTACTGCCTACTGCGTTCTCGTTCCTGCGTCCAACTGCACCACTTACCATTTAGAAATGGTGGCAGCATTAGACGCCTGGTTGCTCCGGTTGGTAGCTCTCATCGCTGTGCATCTGCTGTTCAGGTACGATATTGTCTGCGCGCTCTAAGCCAGAAGCCACTCTAAGCCAGAAGCCAGAAGGCGTCCGAAGTGCCGTATAGGCTGTGCCGTGTCATCCAGACATCGTACACAAACCAAGCTGGCCGATTTTGACATGCTGGCTTAGAGCATTTCGCAACTCCGACAAATGAAAGTGTCTCGTTCGGATGAGCTGGAGAACGACAGAAATTCATATACAGGTGTCAGTCGACCATCGAAACAGGCAGGTTATCGTGGCTACACTTTTATGAAGTCGTGTTCTGAGGACGCAGCACAATAGCAAAATATTACCCCATGTGTAGCGGCCACGCGTTTGAGTACAATTGCTGCTTGCTTTTATTTTAGGGTGAAAGAGTAACGTATAATTACAAAATTTAAACATAGTTTAGCAAATATTCCGAACAACATGCACAGGAAAATCCGATGCCAAACTCTCGAGCTTAATCTATGGGTCCCGAACATTTACTGCATATATTTAGATATTCAGAAGGACATCATAAAAACTGATTTTTCATGACAGTCGTGGGGACTCCATCAAACGCTGGAAAAGAATTCTAAAAACAAATACGCGCACAGCGAAGAATATAAAACTATGACATCCCTTTCGAAATTGTTTTAAAGAGCTCGTGTCAGGACTGTCATTTACCTTAATCAACGAAACCACTTATTTCACATCCCATTACACAAAGAATATTGGCGACTTACATATCTGCGTCGCTGCTGATCGCAGCGTTTTTATTCATTTGGATAGCTTGAATTTGTTATATTTATTTTATGAATTATAAATTAGATATCTTCTGCAACAGACCTCTCGGCCGCATTTCGATAGGGGTGAAATGTTAAAATGTTCGTGATCAAAACAAATCCGGAACTCCTCACTACGGTGTGTCTTATGATCATGTCGTGGTTTTAGCACGTGGCTCTGCTAAATTTAATTTTAGCGATTGAAGTGCTCCTCAAAGATCCGGATGTGTAGCATCATTTTAGACACATTGCGTCGCAAACGTAATGGCCCATGAATTCAGCCCAGTGGTCTGCCAGGCTGACAAAATAATTCTATTTCTCCAGTCTACACACAATAACGAGAAAGCACCATACTTATGGCCCTCAAGTTGGCCGACTGATAAACGCGGAGGCGGGCGACAAGAAATCCAGACTCAAAATAAGATTGTGAGTGCCCTCACATAGCGTCGCAAATACTATGTGATCACGGACGCCATAGATAGGGACACGTACTGTACATTGCGACATCGGGTGAATTCTTGCATTGTTTGCTCCACGCAAAGAAGCGCCGCCGTATGGCGTGGTTACTTTTTGTATACGGGGGCATAAAGCAGTACCAATGATAGAAATGGCGGCACCAGTGTCAATAAGAGCTTCTACACGAACACCTTCCCCAAACACCACTAATAGATTCCACTGGCGCTCTAGAGAAATTGTAGGCAGTCCGATGGATGCAGTTTCCCCTCAAGGTTTTCCGACTGAAGGTCAGGGGCCTGTGAGCCAGGCCGAAGCGGGGACACTGAGCGATGGTGTGGGTGAGGTGAGCGGCGCCGAGATGAATAGCAGGTGGGAGGCATATCAGCTACGTATGGGGGAGACGGTGAACGGTGCAAAAGAGGTGGGTATGTCATCCGCTGGTAAGTGATAGGCGGACGGGTATCGGAGCGTTCTTGAGGAGCATAACGGCGCCTGTCATCCTGTCGGCTACGTCAGCTGAACTGGAAAATGTGTCCTCCTAGCCGCCGTAATAACAAAGAGGACGGGTAGGGCGCCAAGCACGGTTAAAAAGTTGAACATGAACCTGCGCGGAGATTGAAGCCACAGGTATGTGCGCAGATGGTGTGGTCTCAGACGTTGCCGTAAGTGGAGAGATCGCGGCGATGTCGGCATAAGTTGTCAGTGCAGGAGCACCGGTTGCGTCAGAACACATGGCACGGGGAGTAGACGCGAGCTCTTTAATGATAGCGCGTGAGCCGGTCGCAGGACGGGAGCTAACGTTACCAGAAGCACAGAAAGAGGGTTATGCGTGGAGTTCTTCACGTGTGATGGCGCCGATCAAACTGCGCAGGTCCGTAGCCTCAGGGAGACGACCATCATACGTATCTGCGTGAGCGCGAAGGGGTTGCAGTTCTTCAAGGCGCTGGCATATGGTGATGCCAACTGGCACGCTGGTGGGGCTCTGTGTAGTCAGGGCATTGAAACCAATAGTGTTGATTTCCTTCATTATGCGACGGATGCGATCGCTTTTGAACATGGTGGAGCTCACACGTCGGCACAGGGCGAGCGCCCCTTAAATGTAAGACGTGTATGACTCTCCGCAAAGTTGAACATGCTGGTCGACCTTCTTTTTCGCGATTTCAACACGAATAGCAGGAGCGCCAAAAATAGTACGAAGCTTTCATGTGACAGTGGTCCAGTCAGGAAAGTGGCACTCATGGTTCAAGAACCAAGTTTTAGCGACGACAGACAGGTATAAAGCGACGGTTGAGAAGTTTATGAGAATTGTCCCAAATGTTGTAATTTATGACTCGTTCGTAGTTCTCGAGCCTCTCTTCGACGTCTTCACAGCGTAGGCGCGCGAATACTTGGGGGTCACGCTGACGACTGTTGATTGTCCCGGCGGAAAGTCTTCTTAGACTTGGCAGAGACGGAGGCGTCAGTTGTGCACAGTGGATCTTGACTGGACATTGCATCACACTGTGGGTTGATGCGACGACGTACCCGAGCGGTGATCTAGGGAGAAACAGTGAGAGCACTAGGGGAACGAGGAGCAACCTCCGTCACTTCTGAGAAACTTCTTTATTTTCGAGGATTCCGTGCCGCGTCGACAAAAGTCGCAGCTCTGCTGATGATATGCAGAGATATGATAATAATATGAGTCGATAATGATATTTACAGATGAAGAAGACGCGATGCGAATATTGTGCTCACAATATACATATATATTTTGCTTAAGAATCACTCTGAGGCAGATGCACCAATATACTATTTAGACGGGCTCATAAAAACTCTGACTCAGCAATATATTATTCATCAGGGCTTACTCGAACTCCTACTTCTCACAGTTATTCTTAGTTGGACTCACTCGAATTCAGACTCACCCAAATTCTACTCAGCCGGGCTCACTCAGGCTCATGCTCACGGATGAGTCTGTATCTAGGTGAGTCGACTCATGAGTGAGTTTGCCGACGTATGGTCTGAGAACCCCGCAATTGCGGACTTTCGACCAACTCTCCCGGGCAAGCTTCAAAAATGTACTCAGTAGCAGCGACTGCTTATACACATGCCAAAAGCGCATGTGTTACAACTATTTCTTTACGTTCATGAGGACCGAATTTTGTAATGACAATAATAGTTGCCAGAAATTCTGCAATACATACTGGGCTGTAATCAGATAGACGGCAGAACGAGCGACCAGTTAAACTGATTGGTTGGAAAAGCTGCCAACTCCGACCTTCTGAAAACTTTGAGTTGCGTCCATAGAAATAACAATAAGAACGCAATTTAGCTGTGTGGACTTTCTTAACGTATCTTCATCGCTTTCTGTGTGCCCATTTATGGGAAACGTAAGCAGCCAGTATGCAATGCACGCCAAATTTATATTGATGCATGCAAGCTCCAGCAATTTGTGCCAGATAGTACCCTCGAGTCCCAATGTCCACCGCTCTATAGACGCAAATATTCTCTACTGTAGTTTTGCTGGGTACGCTTTTCATTAACTCTAGTGTGGCCCATCCCCCTCTTCGGTATGAGTCTTGTTTTGAGGCAAAAACCACATTAATAAAGCCGCTCCCAAGCACAACAGCCTGAACGTCTACATGTATAGCACTAAATTTGCCTGATTTGTTTGTAAAAGATGGCATGAAGAAATTGCACAATGCCGTAACCATGGCTGCTTGAAAAAGACTCGACATCGTTGCATTACATTTTTAACGTTCTGCGTCCCTGCACAAAGGTTTATCGCAATCGTTTCTTTAAATTTCGGTTGAAGTGACGATGATTATGTTTGCCTTGTTGAATAACGCCTGTTTTACGTTGATGTAACCGTATTCACCCTTTTACCCAATGCTTTTCTCAAGGAAAGTGAGGTGCTTATATATATATATATATATATATATATATATATATATATATATATATATATATACATATATATGTACTTATGGTTGAGCTCTCTTAGGTGGCAACCACTTGCAGTAATAGACGTGTTAATTATTGCACAATTTACCATTTCACACTTGCTGCATCCAGCCTTGTGACCGCTACACAAAGCAGGTAATGACACGCAAACTCACGCAGCAGAACACACGAATTTTCTTTATTCAGCAAAACTTTCTTAAAGCTTGCTGCACCTTTGGTAAAGCATTCTTTACGCGTTCGTGCATTTCAGTGACACTTCAATTTGAATGTTTGCCTTGGGACTGGCACACCTATTAAATAAGTACATTATTGGGCGTGCGTTTCCAACATATGACATAATTATGAGGCATGCCATTTGGGGGTGGGGTGGGGGCTTCGTGTTAATTTGAACCAACCGGGGTTGTCTAACGTGCGCCTAAACCTCAGTACTCGAGCGATTCCAGCATGTTCGCGCGGGCAGATAATGAATGTACCCTGCTTAATGCCCTATGGCGATGTCGTAATGCATAGACAAAACCAAACACCGACACCAGCAGGCTACTCATTCTAAGCATTTAAACCATCTCAAACATCTTACAATCTCGTAACCCGAAAATTCAGAAGTAAAGTGCGCTTCCTGCATATGACAAGTTCTTGCAGATATATTCTACTTCTTCGTGCCAGCGTGAATGCAAAGAGAATATCGCGGTAGAAAAAAAAATTATCAATTTGAAGAGAAATAGGCGCCACCATACCCTTTGCCCTTCGTTGACCTTCAGGCGTCATTTCCAAATCCCTAAGGAATCGCATATTTGCGCAAAAATATTTTTTCTGACCTAATCCAAGCCGCTGCAACTGTACCCGAGTGCTCCTAAGCAACGCCGACGTATACAAAGCCCTCGGTCGCGTACGCCGTGGTGCGGAGGAGCTGACCCTGTCCACAACTCAACTTACGCTCTCTCCGTGCGAATGGCACGGCCGGAGTGAAACCTTCCGGTAGGAGCAATCTCGGGAGCCATGCTCAGGCGGCCCTATTAGGACCAAACTCGGTCAAATGGCAGCGCATAACTGTAAATAGCAATGGACGGACGTTCAGGGTCATTGGAAGTGCAGTTGGTTTTCTAAAACTCTTGACCGAATGCCTACCCCATGCAGTGGACACCGTGTCTGAGGATGTTCTGGAGCGCGCATACTCAGAGCCTCAAATGCCTGTGTTGAGCGGATGATTAGAAGCACGCGAGCGTAAGCCCGTATTTGGCTCGCCGCCTCGACGACCGCCTTCACCTATTCCTGCCATTACGACGCCGCGCAGAGCTCCGTATGGCAGGCACACTGATTAGCGTCTACAGCAAATACCGGCTTTTCTTTTGCGGTTTGGCTGGCAGTCGATGCTTCGTAATGTTCGGATGCATAGGAGGATAGCAGCATGAGGTAAATGTCCTTGTGATAGTCTACGTTCATAACGTGTCACAAATGCTTAAATAAGCTTCAATAAGTAGCGGCGCAAGCTAATCATTATTATAATTTTAATGTGATTAGCATTTCTATCTTGCTTCGTCCACTTTGGCGTGCTGCTGTTGTCTGCTATCCTGCCCGTGAAACCTTGCTCTCACTCGCGATACCACAGCAGACGCGCAAGGTCACCCGATGCAAAATTCACCGGCGGCGCGTTGGTTGCCCTCTGATGTGAATCATGACTATATATAAAACCGGTTACACCACCTCCCTTGCGATTAGGACATGCCACTTAAGAGCACCTTCTCAGCTGCCGAGTTAGAACGGGAGTGGCGCTACGCCGAAGCTGCTCGTCGTCGCCATGCTGCCCAGAAAGCAGAAGCTAAGCAATGACGTTGGCAATAGATGCAGGAAGTTACGCGCAAGAGTCGCTCAAGCCTAGTTTAAAGATATGCACCGGAACCCCCCTTGGTCTACTAATGAACGTGTCGTCATCCATACGGTGTGTCGCTGCATTGTTTGGATGGCTAGCTCAATAACGTCCACTGTCATCTTGAAATGGGTTCTGCCAGAAGTTATTTTATTTGACTCCTAGTATTCAACACTGCTATTGCAAGCGAGCGAACGCTAGTAGTCCACGAGACTCACCCTGCCAAAAACGATATCCCAGGTCTCGTGTCCCATGCAAAGATGTAATGGTGTACGGCAGTTCGCTGTTCTGCGGTGATTTTCACACCGCTATAATTGGTTGTTGTGCAAACCTCCACCGGGACGAGAATGCCAGCAACATGACGCTGAAAATAGACAGGCGGACGTTTGGCCGTTCATCATGCGAGTTGTAGGTGCCGGTCATGCTTGAAACACGTGCTATCCTGCTATGTTTTGCGGAGTGGTCGTGCGATCTACATCAGTTTCCATTGCATCATTCAGAGAGAAATGGCATTACTTGTATGCTTCAGCACATCTTCGGTATCGACCATTCAACAGATTGATTACTTTTGTAGTCGCCTGAGAGGACGTCGCTGCTGTCGTTTTTTTTTTATTTGACCTTCGAATGCAAGCATTCTGAAGCTGGTGCATTGCGTTTTACAAATCTTTCTTTTTTTCGATAAATGCACTGCGGCGGTACCATAAACGCCTTTCACGGTGTCCAGCGCTGTTCCTGGTTCATTAGGCCTTCCCCCCTTTTTCACGCCATAATTTTCCTTGCGCAGCCGGGCCAACCAGCTGAAATTCAAATGTAATTGCTATGTTGTGCTTAGGGATTCAAGCAGCAAGACTAAAAAGAAAATCTAGTCAACAAGTCAACAGAAAACAAATATTTAACAATAAGATAACATTTTTGGGGTAAAACTTGAAGCTGGTCTAAAATAGTTTTGCAGTGTCGTAGGGAACGACTGCCTTTACAACATTCTGTTCAGCGTGCTCGTTGCGCTTTCGGTTGAGTCAAAATGCATACTTCTAGTATTTTCATGCCAATTATTTGAGCCACAGTGTGGCATGTCGACAAAGAGCTGCAAAAGTATCCGATAGTACGTGAGCAAGAACCCGTGGTCTCTGGTGGAAATGCTTCGATGACATTGGCGACCGGAGAATGACAGCAACTCTGCGTGCAAAATGCGTCCAAGCTGAGTCATCATGCGATTCCTGCCACAGTGACAAATTCATGACACGGCTTCTCGATTGACCAACCCATAGGTGTGCGTCATAGCGCTGTTGCAATCACTCCATTTCGCAAAAATGCTCGCATCACAGTTTTGATGCGCTGTCATTTCAAAGTTGAACGTCATCTTTGTGACATGCAGTAAACAGTCCAGCGTGCTTCATTATTGCACCCTGCCACGGTACATTAATGTATACGCGCATAAGCATATCATGGTGGCCCTAGGAGCTTCTACTGAACTCAAAACAGACCCATACGCGCCTCAGGAAATTATATTGGCTCAAGAACTTTTGTGTGATCCTTAAATTGACCAAGATTTCAAATCCCAATGAAGCCTTTATTGCAACAGCCTCACGTAATGGCTATAGGTAGCCCCAGAAAGGGACTGGAAGAGCTAAACCAACTTAGTTTGGTCTGGTGCATTCCCTCATTACCCATGTACCTTTTGTGCAAACTGGGTATTAACACAGGAAATGAACCGCAAATGTTTTCGTTGTTGCTTCTCTAGCATACGTTAATTTGTTAAATCATTCGCGCCCAGTGGACCCTATCGACCGCACGCTACCTTGGCGTCACACATTTAAAAGGATTTTTTTATGGTTGGGGCATTTCTGGTTCGCGAAAGTGCACAAACCTTTCATTACGTTGATTCATTTGTTCCTTAAGAATTCATATAATTTGCGCTTATTGCCAACCTATTTAGCAGTCACGAGCCGGCGATGTTTAAAGCATATGAGTTAAGAAGAAACTAGCGTGGGGCCTTCCATCCCATCCCCTTTTCATTTATTTATTTTTCGCATTTTATTTATAGATTGTTTGCTGTAGATTGAAGGACCCCGTAATGAAGATATACGTGTCTTTTGTCAATTAGCAAGACTCGCTGAAATATAATGTTACGCATGTATAACCCAATATGCAACTCAACAGTGCAGGTTAAAGAAATATTCCTTTGTGGCGTCTTTAACAGGTACGGTACCCACAACACTTTAGGAAGAGCGCCTCACGGACGCATTGTTTTAATTTTCGTGCATGGAGCCCGTCCACACAGTTCCCTGTTGGATGAAAAAATATTACGTGCGTATTAACCACTTCCTTGGTGCTTTGTTCTTTGAGTTTGCCGAGCGTAATTTTTCAAGAAAAGTGGTCAAAGAAGACACCGCGGGTAAAGCAGAGAGTGACCATAAGATGCATTTATTTAAAAATAAAAACTACATAAGCTAATCCTTTTCCACTGTGATAGGCGATCGAAAAATAAAAGTCACACCTTGGCGAAATCAAACGAGTTGCATACAGCGCCTGCCAAGTGACAGTCCCAGCTTCATTCCCTGAGGGTACTACGAGAAAATAGACTTCGTCTTTTGAATAGATTCCCGAATGGGCTAGTGACAAAGTAATTCTTGAGGCAAACAATCTCTTAAGTTGTCATTATCTCTTCATTAATGAATCAAGATGTTTTCATAAAACTGGAAATCCTTAAACGTTTATAGTGCATCCACATTCGTGGAAAAGAAGACAACGTTGTCAGATATTACACTTTTGCTTACTTGCAATTATGTTTCCTTAACCTGAATCCTTTAAGGACGCATCTGGCTGCAGCCTATTCTTGACCCAAAAATGGAAAGATAACCGAAGAGGAAAAAGATACGATAAATCCATAGCGAGATATAAAAGGACGACAGAAGAGCATACCTCACAAGCATTAACTCAAAACTAAACTTCTATCATTTTATTGCGCGAATGCTGAATATACAAAGGGCTATCAATGGAAACAAACTAAAATGCATAAGCAGCTGTCTCACACAACAGCGAGCATACGAATGGATTGTTAGGAAGGCCGCTCAAGCACGCCATTAAAAATGATATCTATAAAAAGTGTAATCGATGCTTGCCTCAAGCATGCGTCGCCATGTTGGCTGATGTAGACGGCTTCAGTTACTTCTCTATAGGAATTCCCTGCCTAGATATCTCAACAGCTGCCTAATCTAACGCAATTGTTGTTGAACCTTCCACGGACGGCTGTGTCTGGCCATATGCGAGTCTGAGGCGGAAGGCACTAAGGCTTGCTATTCGCACGCAATTTCTTAGCCCGAAATAATATCACGCTAAGGCAAGGGTGCAACCGAAGTGGCAGCGAATTTAACTTACCGCGCTGTAATGAGTGCGAGGAGGAAGCAAAACTGGGATTAAGCGACAAGAAATGAAAGAATTATGGTCAATCGACAGCTTTATCACACAACATGCATCTGCAGTTGAGGCCATATTCCTTACAGAAAATCCCTACATATCCTTATTCGGCAGCTTTTATTTCTGAGTGTCGGTCACAGCGCCGACAAGCGCAATCGCGCTCGCCCGTTTACCGCACCCGCGTCAAAAGAATTGCAGTGGAAGTTTTACGCATTCTACTTAAATTTTTGTGAGAGGCAGCACTGATAGGCAGGTGGTGACATATTTGGCGCAGAAAGAGACGCTCAAGTAGACCAATTCTCAGCCAAGACTGCCCAGGCTAATCTTGCCGGTAGCAACATCATCATCACCACCGCCACCATCACGATATTTCAAAGCGACTCAATGTCTTTATTTCAATACTAATACGGAAAGGAAAAATGACAGCTGCGTACTAAATGGCGACCAGCATCGTTATGTTCATCGGTGTCGTATGTGATTGCGCTGCACATGGTCGCAGATGCGGTTCTAATGCTGCGCGTAGGCCCAATATCAGCTCTCTCGGCAGCCGGTGCCGTCTAAGGGGATGGTCGACGATGTCGCCGATGTCGCCGATGAGCCACCGACGACGAAACGTGGGCTCCCTTATTGATGCACGCGACCTTCTTTGTGATGCCCGATTCCGAATCCACGAAGACATAGCCAGGGTCCTAACAACTGGATGGTAATCGGCGGGATCAACGCAGCGCGCCATGACTGTGCGGTATAGGGTGAGCGCCTGGCTTTGCGCTCAACATGCATCCAGTTATTTAGCCTAGAAGTGCTAAAAACCGTTAGAGCGTTTACAACTGCCTCGAGAAATTGCAGTTGTTGTGCGAGTCATAGAAGCTTCGATCTGAATTAGCTACTTAAGCCGGACGCCGTACTTATGTAGAAATAATTTGGACGTGGGGAGGTGCCAGAATTCCAATCAACTGAAGGTGACTTAGTATTGACTTCGTGCAGCCTATGAGGTGAAACTATACGCATAGGTTTCCCATATCGGAATTTACTGCTTTGTTACACAATCTATATATATATATATATATATATATACACACCCGCCGTGGTTGCTCAGTGGCTATGGTGTTGGGCTGCTGAGCACGAGGTCGCGGGATCGAATTCCGGCCACGGCGGCCGCATATCGATGGGGGCGAAATGCGAAAACACCCGTGTGCTTAGATTTAGGCGCACTTTAAAGAACCCCAGGTGGTCGAAATTTCCGGAGTCCTCCGCTACGGCGAGCCTCATAATCAGAAAGTGGTTTTGGCACGTAAAACCCCAGAATTTAATATATATATATATATATATATATATACATATATATATATATATATATATATATATATATATATATATATATATATATATATATACAACTGCGCCGCTCTCGCTGGCTTCTATGCTCACGGTATAGCATGGGGTTGAACGTGCTCCGAGTGGAGGCGGTAAACGGTGGAGGCCGCAACCTGGGGCAGCAGCTTTGCATTATGTGATGGAAGGTGAACTTGGCGCTTCAGCAACACGCCTTCGTCATTCGCGGTTGTCTCGGTCGGAATGGTCGGAGGCCGCGGAGTTGGCAAGGTGCAGAGCTAGTCCCGACTCCGAGGCTAGCTCAGCGGCCGGCGTGGACCGACAGGGTGGACCGATCGGTCGGGGGCCGAGTGGCACGTGCTATGTTGGTTGACATATAACCGATGGCGTGCGGTACGGAAGCCGGAGTTGGTTCGGCGATGTCTTTACTATCACGCGCCATTTTTGCTAGCGAGAAAGGCGATGAAGTGATCGGTATCACTGTCGTGCCGATACCTGTGCCGAGATCATTGTGCGTGTACTTGCACGAAAGAGGCCCCTAGTGGAAGTCTGAGGCCGGGGGCTGCGCAGTGTCGCACATGTCGGTCGACGAGACGTTATCGTAGCAAGTCGAGGAAAGGAGGCTGGCCTGATGAGGATCGCATAGGGGCGCCGGAAGAAACCCGCTGTCTTAGGGGCACGTGCCAGGCTACGGAACGCTGAGCCGGAGCTGGAGATCAAGTGGCAGGAAGTCGAGGAGGACATCGTACTTTAACTCCTGGACTGTTATGTCCTTCAGCTGCAGAGCCACTTCAAACTGCGCGAACCGTGCACCCGCATAGCGGAAGCGGAATGGCGGTAGGAATGAGCTAAACTGGCGCTCTGGCCAGTTAGCCATGGAAACGTGTCGCTCGGTGAAAGGCACGTTCTCCCGGATCACAACTGTAGGAAATCGAGGGGTAATCGCGGAGCGCCCGACCTTGAGGACCAGCGCAGCAGGCTTCTAGAAGAACACTGCGCGTGCCTTGCTTGCGCATCGACCAGGCGCCGCCCAACTTTATTTCTCTCTTCTTTTGCAGCCAGCTCCAAGGTGCCGGCTGAGAGTGCCCACCATAGCGTCCCCGCGTTGCGGCATCGGTGGGCGCTGTAACTCTTTCAGAGAAATATGTGTGATCTGCTGTGGTTCCAAACGGACAGTCAGTATCGATATCCAAGAGAGAAATACACCGACAACGTTTATTGCCACATCATCCATGGCACAACGTTTGCTTTATAAGTTCATACCAGCGCTCGTCCCATCTAGGCGGTGTCGCTGTGTATCTGGTTTTTCCTGAATAGTGCCCTGCCAATATGAACGCAGGCTGTAGCAACCAAATGGACCAGCTTTTTGTTTTGACAGAATATGTCCCGAGTGTATGTATTTCTGGTAAATTATTGCGTGTGGTTAAGGTGGCTGCACATAGCATCTAATGCGCCTATACTGCTGCTGTTACGAGGGAGGCCCTTTCTTTTCAAGGACGAATTGCACGCTAACATTAAAGAAATAATTCTTGAACGACATATTTAAAAAGGAAATAATTTTGGGAGACAGTGGTGTTGTGAAACTTACACGAAAAAAATATCGCCTCCTTTTTGTTGTGTAATTTATTTCTAAATATAAATTCTAATCACGGAGTTTAATAATGTTAGTGACCCTCGGGCTATGGAACATGCAGTATTGGAAGGCTTCGCGAATAATTTTGGCCACCTACGGTTTTTCCCTGTACACCTAAATCCAAGCTCACAAGTCGTTTTTCATTCTGCCACCATAAAAACTTGGTCCTTGCTGCCCGACAAGAAATCCGCTACCTCATACTGGAGTACTTTAATGGTAGTATTAAAGGACTGCTCGCACCATAAAGGCAGAACGCCAGAGCTACGGAGCAACCGTATGTCCAAATAACAATGCGTTTCTCTTTTGTATGTAACAATATTTTGAGAACTTACATGCTCTCATTATTTGTCTGACTACAATGCCACATCATAATTAACTTTACTGCTCTACTATTTCACCACTCGAAGTGACGATGTCATCATAGAATACGGCACCCCGACATTTGTTAGAAAACTGATAAAAACCTAATCTCACCCTCTGCTCTTCGATTCAGAGCAAGTTTTGCTCCTTAGCTTAAAAGCAAGTTTGATCTCCGACTAATAACTCGTGAAAAGGTCGCTTGAGGTCTCTCGGCTGGTAGGGAGGCCATACCGGCATCATTTACACCGGCGGCGAAGCCTTCCTCTCCCCTGTGGTGCCTGCGACAGCCTCAAGTGAATTTTGCTATTCCTGGAATTACAAAAAAAGTCCAATCATCCATCGCCGGCTCTGAAGCAACTTACGCTCATATTACTGCACCAGACGTATCATGACCGCATACATATATATACCGATGGTTCCACCTCCCCTACCAGCTCAACTGCCGCATTCGTCGTTCCAGCCAAGAACGTTACAGTTAAATTCAAATTGTCGCACACGACTACATCTACATCGGCAGAACTTGCAGCTCTTCATGCCGCTATGATGTACATCACCGAAGAGCCTACAGGGAAATGGGTCGTATTTTGTGACTCTAAGGCAGCCCTTCACAGCATTAAGTCCGCATTACGTCACAGAACTTACGAGCAAATGACATCTGAAATCAGGGAACTGCACCACCATGCTCTGGAAAGTGGACACCACATTATATTTCAGTGGATTCCTGCTCACTGTGGCATCGTCGGCAACAACCTAGCTGACAAGGCTGCCCGGTGTGCCCACGAAGATACCAAGACGCGTCCAACACCTTTGGCGAGGTCGGACGCTGCCAGAGAACTTCGCCAACTCGCGCGTAAGAAGTCCCAAGATCTCTGGATTTCAAGTGGCTTCAATTGCAGATTACGTAAACTGGACCCCACGCTACGGCTACAACTGCCATCTAGCCTTCCCCGCGGCGAAGCAACCTTGTTGTGTCGCTTGTGGCTGGGAGTGGCGTTCACGAACGCATACTCCTACCGTATGGGAATGGCCGAGAGCCCGATGTGCGACTCCTGTGGGTGCGAGGAGACCATCGAGAACCTATTGTGTACCTGCCCTCGCTACGATGTCCAACGCCTCTCTCTGCGGGAAACTTTACGCAGACTGGACTCGAGATCTTTCACCGAGTCAAAGATACTCGGACCGTGGCCACACCCGTCACTGGCTCGAAAAGCGATTCGTGCACTAGTGCGGTACTTGAAGTGCACGGGCTTAACAGACCGTTTATAGTGTCCTTGTGTATGGTGTCGCTCCCACACGTACTCAGTGCTTCCTCTCTCCCTTTCTTCCTCTTTCTATTCCCCTTTCCCCCACCCCCAGTGTAGGGTAGCAAACCGGATGCTGTTCTGGTTGACCTCCCTGCCTTTCCTACCCTTGTTTTTTTTCTCTCTCTCTCTCTCTTGATCTCCGGCACAACTATGATGCCGCCTATTCAAATACATTTAAAACGCAGAAATGCTTCTCTGAAAGAACTGATGAGGCAATTGTAATGAAATTTGTTTTAATTAAAGAGAGAAAGTAAATTCTATTGATTCTTAAAAGCGTTATTTTGATTTGAAGCCTGCAGTTCTTCTTACCGAAATTGTCGAAAATCAGTAAGTTTGAAAAAGAATAGAAGCACTATCTTTATATATCAATATATTGTGTACAAGTAACACATATTTCCGTTACGTTGACTGTATCAGCTAGAAGGTATAAAGTGATCAAATTCAGTATATAATTTACATCTTACGTGAATTTGTCATAATGTTTACAATAGTTTCTCAAAAGTCCTACTCACATAGTAGCGGTCGATGTAAACGCCATGTATAATAAACAATTTTCTACGCTTTCTCCCTCCCCTCGCCCCCCAAAAAAGCAGCCTACAAACCATAGCCAATGCGGAAAAAGCGCGGTACTCGCTAAGAAAGACATCGTCTTTAGAACGAAATCTATATATAATCCTCTATATTCGTAACAAACTCAAACATTCTGTCCACGCTTGAATACACAGAATATTGACCACATCTGCTCATGCTTACGACTAGACATTGTGGGGAAGTGGTGGTATGCTTACGCAACAGAGCTGGCTCACTTAGCTCCGCTGCAGATTAAAGCAGCCCTTTTTCCATCGTTAAACGGAGAAATATTTAACTACGATTCATGCGCCCTATAATTGTGGCAACTGCGGTAAAATGGTCCTCTATATAGCTTTCGGGAATAATAGTGATACCTTCTGTAAATTGTTTGTTTTTCAGTGATCATTTCACAGAGGCGAATCTTGTTATCGCTCGGCGCAAGAGGTGCCTGCATGTATCGGAACTCTCTCTAATGTTGTCACGAGGCAACCTTGTCTACTCAAATTGCATGCCCGACGTGAACAGTCTGCATTCTGGAACGCGCGCGTGCACCATTGATTACTATGTAATCTATGACGAGTCACGACGAGCCGACGCGATTGAACCTTGGATAAAGTTTAGACGTCTGATGATCGTGTTCGCCGCTATCATTGCGCTTTGACGGTTACTGATTTGAATGTTCGCCCAATCATAGAGCTTCATACAATAATTACTAGAGTAAACAATGGTGCTGGTATCTACGGGAGCTGCAATCGGGGCGGCTCAACCAGAATAGGAATTATGGGATGCACATGGATTTGCCTAAACTTCGTTCTTCTGGCTTCGAACGGCTCCGTGACTTTGTAAACTCGTCATCTTCAACAAAGTACTGTGTAAAAAATAATTTAACGAACGTCAATAAAACTGTCCGATGGCATGATTCAAACACAGGAACTATGATATAGATGCGCGATATCGAAACCATCACGCCGAGGACGCATGTATCGACAAATGGATTTTTTTTTTCAGGCTAGTCAGCGCATTGGGACGCTTGGCGTGTTCCGATCAGACCACCTCGACAGGCTGAAAAGCTTCAATTACGTAGTAGCACTCGTGTGGCTTCGCAGAGTATTTTGGACATAGAAATGTATACATTACTGTGATATGTAGAACAATGAAGGCAGATGAAGTGTACAATAAACAAAGCCATATGAGCGTCTGAATTTACAAGAACGAAGATCAGACAACTCCACGTACTTCCCATCATTCCCATGGTCGCTGAACGATCGCTGCGTCAGAGTTCTCTCCAGTAATGATTGTACGAAACTCTAGGCGCACAATAAAGAGTTACCTCGTTGCCTCATGTCATTGGCAGGGCCTTATTTTTCACAACCATGAGAACGGGACAATATAGTTTGAATTTCTGCACACACCCTGGTAATTTTCCAAGAAAAGATAACTTCTTGTTTTAGTGACTTTGAAAGAAGCAGACAACACATTTTCATGTATTTTATTAATACAGCAGGGTAACCTTTATGCGAAAATGCTGATGATCTTGGCATCAAGCCAGTTGTCGTCGCCGACTACTGAAGTCTGCGTATCTTTTTTCCACCGTTCGGCCACATGTCATACACTACGAACCAAACGACTCTGTGTCCTTTTGCACTGTTCAAACGCATGATCGCAAGTTGAGGCTTGCTTGGTTTCCGCAGGACAGGATTCTGTATGTTCAATTTTTTGCCACAGTGAGCAATCTAAAAAAAGGAAACCCGAGGACGAATCAGCAATTCACAACACACTAGGCAACGCATCTATATGGACGTCAAACAAACCATTTCTTTTTTGCATGTAACCAAAATAAAACATTTAAAAAATGACGCAACGATAACTTTAGGAACTATAAGTTAATGAAAACTCACAGAACATTTCTTGAAGGAACATGTCTGGAATACCAAGGCCTCTATGACTAAGCTTCCTATAATTCTTTTCACTTATAGCGTACTGCATATGGTAAACAAAAACGAATGTGTTCACTACATGCGCATGCTTTTAATAAATCCCACTAAAATGCCGCAAAGTGCTTGACACTGCAAATAGCAAAAAAAAGCGCAATTCTGTTGATGTGTGGTGTTGTGCAGTACGCTGCGTTCAATTAGGTGTGCAACTCATCTTTGGCGGCGCAGACCAAACTGCCTGTCACACCTAAGCTGTTTTGGGATGGGTAGCATACGATTGCGTGGAGGAGCGGTAGAACACCGGGCCTTCAATCTGAAGGTAGTAAGTTCGAATCCTCCTCCAGCACGCCATATCTCCAGGCTTCGAGTGGTGCCCGACACCAGCAAAAAATGCCGAGAACCAGTGGGTCTATAGCAGTCCAGGTACGATCAAATTAGAACGGCCCACTAAATTTAAACAAAGACACTTCCTCATACGCCAATGTATGAAAGCCTCTAACCCTACAGCTAGAATAGAACTGGCAGAACTTTCGAAGTTAATCAACAAGCGTAAGACAGCTGACATGAGGAAGTATAATATGGATAGAATTAAACAAGCTCACAGGAACGGAGGAAGCCTAAAAGCAGTGAAGAAGGAACTAGGAATTGGCAAGAATCAGATGTATGCGTTAAGAGACAAAGCCGGCAATATCATTACTAATATGGATGAGATAGTTCAAGTGGGTGAGGAGTTCTATAGAGATTTATACAGTACGAGTGGCACCCACGATGATAATAGAAGAGAGAATAGTCTAGAGGAATTCGAAATCCCACAAGTAACGCCGGAAGAAGTAAGGCAAGTCTTGGGAGCTATGCAAAGGGAGAAGGCAGCTGGGGAGGATCAAGTAACAGCAGATTTGTTGAAGGACGGTGGGCAGATTGTTCTAGAAAAACTGGCCACCCTGTATACACAATGCCTCATGACCTCGAGCGTACCGGAATCTTGGAAGAACGCTAACATAATCCTAATCCATAAGAAAGGGGACCATAGACCGATCAGCTTACTATCCGTTGCCTACAAATTATTTACTAAGGTAATTGCAAATAGAATCACGAACACCTTAGACTTCTGTCAACCAAAGGACCAGGCAGAATTCCGTAAAAGCTCCTCAAAAGTAGATCATATTCATACTATCAATCAGGTGATAGAGAAATGTGCGGAATATAACCAACGATTATATATAGCTTTCATTGATTACGAGAAAGCGTTTGATTCAGTCGAAACCTCAGCAGTCATGGAGGCATTGCGGAATCAGGGTGTAGACGAGCCGTATCTAAAAATACTGAAAGATATCTATAGCAGCTCCACAGCCACTGTAGTCCTCCATAAAGAAAGCAACAAAACCCTAGTAAAGAAAGGCGTCAGGCAGGGAGATACGATCTCTCCAATGCTATTCACAGCGTGCTTACAGGAGGTATTCAGAGACCTGGATTGGGAAGAATTGGGGATAAGAGTAAATGGAGAATACCTTAGTAACTTGCGCTTCGCTGATGATATTGCCTTGCTTAGTAACTTAGGGGACCAACTGCAATGCATGCTCACTGACCTGGAGAGGCAGAGCAGAAGGGTGGGACTAAAAATTAATCTGCAAAAAACTAAACTAATGTTTAGCAGTCTCGGAAGGGAACAGCAGTTTACGATAGGTAGCGAGGCACTGGAAGTGGTAAGGGAATGCATCTACTTAGGACAGGTAGTGACTGCTGATCCGGATCATGAGAGTGAAATAATCAGAAGAATAAGAATGGGCTGGGGTGCGTTTGGCAGGCATTCGCGGATCATGAGCAGCAGGTTGCCATTATCCCTCAAGAGAAAAGTGTATAACAGCTGTGCGTTACCAGTACTCACGTACGGGGCAGAAACCTGGAGGCTTACGAAAAGGGTTCTGCTGATATTGAGGACGACGCAACGAGTTATAGAAAGAAGAATGATAGGTGTAACGTTAAGGGATAAGAAAAGAGCAGATTGGGTGAGGGAACAAACGCGCGTTAATGACATCTTAGTTGAAATCAAGAAAACGAAATGGGCATGGGCAGGACATGTAATGAGGAGGGAAGATAACCGATGGTCATTAAGGGTTACGGACTGGATTCCGCGGGGAGTGAAGCGTAGCAGAGGGCGACAGAAAGTTAGGTGGGCAGATGAGATCAGGAAGTTTGGAGGGTCAACATGACCACAATTAGTACATGACCGGGGCAGTTGGAGAAGTATGAGAGAGGCCTTTGCCCTGCAGTGGGCGTAACCAGGCTGATGAAGATGATGATGACTTCCTCATTAGAACATAAATTGGCCTCCTTGGTGCAGTATTTGGCCACTACCTCCCTCATGAGCCTTAGAATTAACCTAGAGCCCTAAGTCTCCAGCAGCTGGGGAGCACCTGACTAAAGCGGGGGTTAAACCTGCGATGCGGCAGAGGGTGCTTAAAATCTCTGGATCCGGACAGACGAGTAGAAACTGAATCTTCTGAAGTTCAACACATGAGCCCTCTCGAGGGACGCTAGCTTAGCAGGACTCTTTGAGGAATTATCAGGCATTGCGTGGGATATCGTCATAGCCAGTACATCACACCCTCTCAGGTCAGAAATGACTGTTTTAAGTACAGCTTTGTCTCGAGAGGTATTACGGAATGGAATTCGCTCCCGACTCTGTCATGTCGGCCTCATGCGTTGAGGAATTTTTGCAATGTGTACACGTTATTCTTTTTGCCGCTAACTAATATGTAATCATAACTTTGCCAAAGGTGTATCTGTTCATATTGTTTCTTATTTTTGGGGGGAAGTTTGCAAGGTGCATGGAATCTAAACTGATTCGCGTCCCTGCTGAAATGTCTGCAGTTGTTCATTTACTTCCTTTTGTTGTCATACTGTATCCTTGTATGTGTTTGTATTTTCCACTCCTGTAATGGCCCTTCATGAGCTGACAGTATTATTAAATAAATAAATAAATAAATAAATAAATAAATAAATAAATATTATTGGCCTTAGTGAGGTAGATGATCTGGTGAGGCTTATACAGTGCTGGCAAATGGCCACTTCCTCTGTTCTGGAGGAATTCCAGGTAAGAAGTAGTACGGAGTAGGATTCCTAATCCATAAGGGCATATAGGAGAACATTGACGAATTCTACAGCATTAATGAGAGGATAGCAGTAGTCCTAATAAAGCTTAAGAGGTATAGATTAACAGTAGTACAAGCCTACGCTCTAACCTACATTCATGATGATGACAAAACATCAGTCTTATGAACATGTTGAATTAGCGATCAGAAAAGTACGAACTCTAGTATGCTGTAGTCACTTCAATGCAAAAGTGTCGAAAAAGCAGGCTGGTGAAAAAGCAATTGGCAACTACGGCGTCGATTCTATGAACACTCGAAGAGAGATGGTAGAACTCGCGGAAAGGAATAAGCTGCGAATAATGAGTACCTTCTTCAGGAAGTGTAGGAACAAAAAGTGTACCTGGAACAGCCGTAATGGTTAAACAAGAAACGAAATTAATTTCATACTTTCTGCCGATCATATCATAGGCAGGATGTAGAAGCGCTGGCTAGGGTAAAGTGCAGTGATCAGAGGTTAGTGATTGCTGGGATTTTCCTCAATGTCAACCGATAGTGAGTAAAATTAGGAAAAAACAGGACAACCTAGACGGTAAAAGTGTCCCAGTTTATGCTGATGCTTGCTAACAAATATGCATCTTTAGAGCAGAGAGATGAAGGTTACATAGCGATAATCAACTAAAATGTAACGAGGCTGGTTTCAGGAGCATTAATTAAAGTGGGAGGCAAAGCACCAAGGCAACTAGTAGGTAAGCTCTCTCAAGCAACAAAGTACTAAGGAGTAAGGAGAAAGTAAGGTGTAATCGAAATTATAACGTGTGAAAGACTGAGGAAGCTGTAGAAAATGGATGCAGTTTGAAACCAGTGAGAATACTTGGCATAGGACAAGCCAAGATGTATACACTGAAATATAAGCAGGATATTATGCGGCCCCACATGGGCGAATCGCGAATATCGCGAATTGTCTTGACTGTGCTATGGGGTCTTTCAAAGAGAACCATTAAATCGTAGAAGAGCACGATAAGCCAAGTACCTGAACGTTGGGCCCACATGGAAGTATTCCACGTGAGGAAAAAAACAATTCATTTGAAAATAATCGAAAATATTCTAACTAAGCGAATATCCGGGCCTGTCGTCGACGGCGTTCGCAACACTCATTTGCTGTAAGTATTCTTTTTATACACCACTCTGCCCAACGTAGAGTTGGCGTGCTTTCTCGTCGCATGAACGACGACGTTCCTCCAGTTCTTCGGTGAGCACAGGCTTTAGTGGCAAACGAAAAAATATTTCGCTTAAGATAGCGGACCACCATGCAACCCTCCTTCCTGACACAAAGCGAAGAGTGCCGATGCTGCATTATACCACAAACAAGAAATAGCACAGTCGTTACTTATCACTCCTCCGCGCTAAGCCCCATCAGCTGCCATTAAAAAATGTCTCTAGGTAAAACCCATCATTGCATTTAATGGGAAAAGAGTAAAGCAAAGGCGAGGTGCGATAAATTGAAAGCAATGGCTACCACCGTCATGTTATACTTCAGAGCGCGATACTGGAACTTTTCCTTAGCCAGAAATTTGAACATCTGGCAACATGGCATCATGGAACATGACATCACCAAAAACATCTACGGCATCAGCAATCGTACGTCTGAATTAAGTAAGCAGAACAGCACATGCCTATCTTTAATTTGTCTTTGCAGAGCGCAACGAAAATGAACGTTCTATAATATCCTATCGCGTGAAACGCCCAACTGACTATATATCAAATATAGCAAAAGAAATATAGCAATATGAAACCAAAATGTACTGTACAGCCTATGAAACAGCTGTAGTTCGCTTGCACATGATAACCTAAAGTAAGCAAAAAAAATTAATTCATCAGAAACACGTCCTGACCTAACCGCTGCTCTTTCAAATTGCTTTTGCGCCTATGCTTTAAATGTCGGCCTGCAAATTTTCTACGCAATAAAGAAGAGCCGCTAATGTTTTTGACATCCGTGTTATGTCGTGCTTAAGATGATGCATTGCCATTTATTCACTCGGGAGTCACATCACCGTTATCGTTATATAGCAGTTGCACGCGCCACATGCTCAGAATTCCAGTTCTTGCCGCCATTTTCTTTCGCGTCTTTCTTGGTGCAAAGGCTACACTAATAGGTCGCTGCTGTGCGTGAAGTGCTTCAAATGGAGGCCTGCTCCTTGGCGCCACGCTGAAGGCTTTCGAAAAGTGCAGCTCCCCACCATTTCAAGTTGTCGACTTGTTCCTCTGTATCAACGTCACAGCTACGCATAAACCTTAACTTAAAAGTGGCTATGGGCTGCCTACATTTGAAAGGCGAAGAAAACTAGACGCCTAAAAAGTAGATTTTGGGTGCCGTTTTGAGCCACTGTGTACGCACAATGTATATCTTGCATTGACGCGTACCTTATCTCGCGAACTAGCTGATTCACTGCGGTATATTTTTTTTATCTTCAGCAAACATCTCAAAATTTTCCTAAAAACTTAACCGCGTAAGAGGCGGCAAATAAACTCACGCTTTCTGTTGGAAGATCCGCACACACTTCCAAGTACAAAACAGAGCGTGTAATCAGCCAGTAGTAATTCGTATGTTCTTTCGCTAAGCCGTGCTGAAATTAGGAAAGAAGAGCGAAAAACGTTAGTTGAAGCTTACGAAAACAGACGAATAAGAATGAATACTGTAGAACATCCTTGAAAAGGTGCTTGGGCATTACCAAAAGTGTTAGTGAATATATTGCCGTCACACCCTTTTATATGGTCCTTGAGAAAGTTCTGGCATCGCTGTACAAAGCGTAAATGCAAGGCTCTAGCAACACCTCATTCCACTTTATTATTATTATTATTATTATTATTATTCCACTTTATTATTCTGACTGTATAGTTGGATACCGTTTATTTATTTATGCTTCACCCATAGTGCCAAAGGCAGTGGAGTTGGGAAGATGGAAAGCGTCAAGTAAAAATATATTTTGAATATAGGGTGGCAGCAAACACTACTTTGACGATTGATTGAATAATTATTTTTATTGTTAATATTATTATTACTAAACTACTATTATTCGTAATAAATACATATACGCACTTGAAAGAAAAAAAAATGAATCAAAGAGCAGGCTTTCACCTCCCACTGGAAGAGGCACAACGTGAGCATACACCTGTCAAGCATGCCCCATTTCTAGCTTCGTTTAGCTGTACCGCCTCACACTTGCACCGATCTTATGCCCCTTATCCCTTGTGATATCGATTATACTTCTATAAAAGGGATCGCTCGCATACTCGGTGACGACAGTTTCCACATTGCAAGACGTAAGGGCTCTAAAATCCCACGGAACACCACTACCGCACCACACTTCAGCGACTGGTACATGTGTTCGCGGTATCCATGTTCAGACGAAGGAGGGTTCGACGAGCCACGCCCATGCAAGGCACAGGTCTTCCAGGTGCCAGCAGCTTGGTCCCAGCTCCCTATACATCTCAGTACACCTGTCGACTACTCTGCCATGTGCTCAAGCCGGCTTATCCAGCAAAAGCGCAGCACTCGCGGTTCTTCGTTCCGGATGTGCGATAGCGTCTCATCCCTTGCCAAGAGCGTGCGGTTGTGTGCTGACTTCAATATTGATACATGCACATTGCGTGTTTCTTGTGGGCGATGCACACGGGCGGCGCGACGAAGACGACCAACACTCTCTGGCTCACGAGCTGTAAGCTGAACTGGCCAGCGCTGCAGTTATGCCTTGTAAATATACTTTGTAAATAGTCTCCCGTTCTTTATCCTTCATTAGTGTAACAATATGAACCTCGCCTTGGAAACGTTTTTCTGTGTGTGTGGATTATGAAAAACGACCCAGTAAGCCGCAATGAAGGATACGCGACGAGCCTTCACCGCCAAGTAGACGGTGATGAAGTTGCACAACCGCACGCCCCTCCGTGCTTGAGACAGGTGGCGCTTGCGATAACGTCCGGGCAGCTCGACAGCAATGAACTGGCAGATCATCTATACCGTTCGTACAGCGATTCAATAAATACAGCTTCACGCCTTCCTAGAATGAACTCCGCGGTATTGTCCAATACTTGTGGTTAAGTTCATCGTTTCTTATGGTCAAGTTCATCGTGACAATGTATTCAGCGCTCACGTAGGCGAATCTTTGCTGCAGTGTTTTAGCGTCAATAAAATCAACTTTGGCTTCGAAGTGGCCCACCTTCTTCGTCTGTTGCTGGCCCTGAACACGCTCCCGCTGTTCGAAGGAGCGGTTACCGTCTCGGCCGTGTTCTTCAACCACACACTCCAAGGTGAAGTCCAGGTATATCATTGCGGCTAGGGCTGCGAAACGTGGGTGCATGCAACGTTGCCAGAGCGCTACGTAGGGCGCAATTGTGCAAAATTCCCGGGTGTGAACCCCAGCTACCTGTTCCTGCGTGCATGTGCACAGGTATTCGGTCTCTTCCACTTTACGATGCCCCCACCACTTTTATAAAAAGGTATCGCTCGCCATTATAGCCGCAACAGTTCGCGCACTCTGCAGGAAGGAAGTGATAGAAACGCACAAATGGAAGATACGAAGAAGAGAAGGAAAGAAAAGAAAAGACACGATGGCAGAGCTTAAATACCAACCTGAAACAATGGCAAACGATAGAGCACAGCAGTAGCAACAACAAAAATTACGGCAAGCCACGCTGTTCGAAGAATTTCCAAAATACGAATAAATTCTGATGTCCTGGCACTCGAAAATAAATAAAACATACGCTATAACCAAAACGCGAACTATCTTTCAGGAAATTAAGGAGGGCGCGGTGAGTCTGGTCACGTCAAGACACACATCTATTGTGGTACAGGAATTAGCACTACAAAATTGCACAAACAAGAAGTGTAGGCTAAACTGCCTCAAAACTTTACACATACATACAACAAATAAAAAGTTTCACTCTAATCTACAAATACGTAATCAAACAGCAAGTACAAAGCACGAGGTTATTATATAGGCAAGCCCATTAACCAAAAACATTCGAAGTTGGTACAATATAAACGTACAACATATACCATTCACAAATTATTTGGGAAAGAAGGGCACACGAAATGATTTTGTTTTGCAAGCATATTCGCGTACTCTAAACTAGTAATACACGCTTTAAGAATGGTAGTACAGTTCCCTCGAGTACTTGTCGCTCTAGATGTCGGCAATCAAATAATAAATATTGCTGAAATATTTTGCATGAAGTCCACAACGTCGATGACCTATGTGTCCTATCTCAGAGCCTTATTTGTGTCGTAGTTTCTGTTTCTGTTGTAGTTCCCATAGAGGAAGCACGCTGCTAAATTTATCCGTGTCTCGCTTGTTTAGCACACCCTAGACAACGCACGCATAGTCAATGATAGACGTTACATACGTCTTAAAAATGAATTCCCTGAAAGATTTCGGAAATGCCTGCATCTCGGCGAAGGAACCGTATTAGATTTTCACTAACCTCACTCCACAGCTATGCTTACGTAGAATTTGTTCTGATTCAAACGGAAGATGCCCCAACAGTTTTAAACTCGAAAACATGATATGTAAACAGCACTGTAATCTTGCAAGACCGTTATTATCAAGACGCAATAAAATGGCGTCTCCGACTTACCTTTAGTTTCAGTGCTATCAGGCTTAAACGAAATCGTGTTATTGACTGAAGACCCTTCTGTTGCAGATGTCGTTGCCGAATAAATTAATGTCTCCCTAATTGTACAAAAATAGTGCAGAAATGTCATTAAAATGGTTAAGAAACATGACACTGTCAGAGAGTTTTCAGGTTTAGCTATACACACGTTAGCAACACTTATTTTTCATGGGTGACCAGCTTACCAATTGTTGGCATAGGTGGTTAGAGGCGAAGGTGGCCTGCGAAAATGTGCGAAAGAAATATTGAAGTTGATCTTGTAAATCCAAGAAACTTTTGGATTTAAATGTTGACTTTGTTAGAAGGCAATACGTGCACGCGCAAGTTACTCCACCGATGATGACAATATAACACTGCTCGCATATCGTACAAACATCAGACACGTCATACAGTGTTCAGCGGTTGTGTGGCACTCGTGTGCTTTCCACAATACAAAGAACCTATAGAAACATTCAATTTTGTTTTATTCTAATACAAACATCTGCAGCACATCACTACTCCCATTTGGGAATAAACTAGAAAAACTGTAACAAAGCCAAGTCATGAATAAGCCATATCGTTGCTTACTTGGTCACAAACAAGACGACAAATATAGTGCTCTTTATATTTCGCATAGCGTACAACATTTACCATGCTTCATTAATTCGGAATACTTTAATAATCACATTAAATATTAAATGATCTCGTTAACCCTACGGATGTCCGCGGCTGAAGTATATTGCCTGCGAGTGCACTGAGTAAGCATACAACTTGTAAGCAAGCATTTTGTAGCCGTTTGCATTGTATGAATTGATTTGTTTGTGAATTTCCACGCCAGATCCATTGACCATTGCTATTAAACTGCTTGCTCCTTCTTTCTAAACCCTGTTACTGGCCACAAAGATTGTTCCAGATAATTTATGTTGGTTATTCATATAATACCCAATGTAAGAGCGCCGTATTACACAGAAGATATACATGTTCCAGATAGAGTTCATATTCCGAGGTTGTGCGACCGACGTTTTAACGACTGCCCCACACCAGTTCCTCTGTACTGACGTAAGAGTCAAGGCATGTTATGCCGGTCGAAGAAACTGGGACGAGGCAAATGTCACGACACGTTACGACAAATGTCATTACATATAGCGGTTGCATGGTTCATATCGTTCCACTTGTCAAGGGATGTGACATGTGAGCCGCGAACTCTCAATACTTGTGATTACTCTTCGGTACATGGTATAGCGCCTCCTGGCAAGGTACGAACCGCTGTTGAAGAAGCGAATCGTAGGGCTACACGCGCAGCTGCAGCCAGGCAACTTCGGGCTCAGCAAACCGCTCTGCAGAGAGCAGCACAAACTGCAGCTCGCCGTCGACGCCGGGGGAACATTTCAGTTCGTTCTTGTTAAAACTACGCAAACAGACTTCGCCGCGAAGACCATTTAGTGCGTGCTGTCGAAAATGCGGCCCGACAGTTTCGCCACCCGAGACCATCAAGTGCGTGCTGCCAATAGTGCGACCGGGCAGCTTCGCCGCGAAGACCCTCAAGTGCATGCTGCCGAACATCAGGCACGACAGCCTCGTCGCAAAGGCCCTCATGTTCGTGCAGCTGAAACTGAAACCCGGGAACTTCATCACTTCGGGAGCGATTTACGGCAGTCTCCTATGTAGCCGCTCCTTAACCTTGCGCTGTGACTGTGCTGCGTGTGCCATGCAGGCGTGTGACGTTTTTGTTTCTTCTTTTTTCACCAAGATGTGCTGGGAACCAATGTAATTAAGTAAAGTATTCAATGAAATGTTCCGCATATTTCTGTCTATATGTTGCCAGTTGTTTTAGATGAGCTCATATTTCATCACGAACATCTTTTTGTAATTGATATTTTTTATCGCACACCTTGGCCCCAGTTTAGAAACGTTAATTCAGGGTAACTACAGACATTTAGCAGACGGTAAACATAGTCAAGCTGAGTGCCTTACGCCGCCATTCGATCTTACCCATTTGTTTTCTCACTGCAGTCAACAAATACCGTGTATGGTGCGCTTCCTCCCGTCATTTCCATCGTGATGCATTTAAAACTCAATTGAAGGAAAGGTTCAGCAGTTTGGTTAATTAAGCCATATCTGCTGCTTATTTCCTGCAACAGCTGAAAAAAAGCAAATGATTGAGGTCATAGTATAACTATAGTCATTTGTATCTGTCCAAACGCTTGCTACTATGAAACATAAGTGTTCCGCCAAACAAGTCTACTTGAAATTTCTGGCAACAGGGTCGCTGAGGCAGCAGCCTGGCTTAACGATGCGGAATCACTAGTTAAATTTCTGCGAAGAAGTTTTCTTATACAAAGACTGGTCCACTGGCGCTCACTTTTTCATGACTTAGCAATACTTTGTCGGCAAAGAACCTTTCCGTGTATTTGTACGGCTCTTCGTTTTCATTCTTCATTGACCTATTCACCTGCTCACGTCACGCAATAGCTGTTTCGCTGGAGCCAGTGGCTTGGAACAGGCGACGGCATTCAAATAACGCTCTCAAATTAGCGGTTGTAGGCTTAGAAAGCTACTCACAGACTTCCTATCATGCATGTATGTATGTATGTATGTATGTATGTATGTATGTATGTATGTATGTATGTATGTATGTATGTATGTATGTATGTATGTATGTATGTATGTATGTATGCGTGTGTGTGTGTGTGTGTATGTATGTATGTATGTATGTATGTATGTATGTATGTATGTATGTATGTATGTATGTATGTATGTATGTATGTATGTATGTATGTATGTATGTATGTATGTATGTGCGAAGTTTCAAGCAATCAATACGCAGTATTTTTAGGTCCGAGCATGTTGGCCGACTGGCTGGTGCAAGAATATGCGCCTCAGATAGCTTTTTCTTTTTTAAACAAGCTGAGGAGGTCAAAGTTGACGTGTACCTGGTATTATTTGTAGATAAACTACTGATTCAATTAAAGCAGGCAGCTAATTACCGTATTTACCCGAGAAGAGGCCGGTCTTGATTGTAAGTTGACGTCCCAAATTTGGTATGGCAGGAAATAAAATAATGACTATCCTATAACTAATAACTATATTTATATAACTAATCTTTATAATCTTTATATATCTTTATATAACTATGTAACTAATAACTATTCGTTAAAAGTAAGAACAGCTACAAAACGCAAATGACACCTATTAAGATTGTCGCGCGCAAGCACGCACTTGGCCTGGCTCACTGAGGCAGCACTTTACCGGCAACAAGTAAACATCCTCATTAGTTGTTTAGGCCATGCGATAAGTCTTCATTACAAAGATACAATCTTAAAGATTTATGAACCTTTTTTCGTGAAAGCGATATTGTATGTCAGCATTAACACGTAGTATATCATTGGCCTTCTTTTCTGAAAGTGATATCGTGTACATGTAGTACTCAAAAGTCAATCGGTGTTTGTTTCGTTATATTAGATAGAGTTGAATAATTGACTCGTGTTTATATGCACAAAGTGAAGAATGTGCTGTTTTATATTTATTTATCATGACTGCTTAAACATGTTCACTAAATGTGCCTTATTGCCAGAACGTTTTCTTATCACATTTCATCATTTTTGATTATCAAACAATATTATTTGTCGAGAATCCAGCGACCTGTAAGCCAATTCTTTCTGGTATTCGGATTCTATATATAGGCAGGAGTGCGAAGGCTTTGACCAGGGAAATCATGGAAGCATATCATATTAGAAAAAGAGAGAGCACTTGTACTAGATAATGACACGCATGCTTGCTTACCCTTTATCCGGTGACCGCTTTTTCACCGGCTTACACATTCTGAAGGCCGCGCAACATGACTTTTTCAGTCGGAAGCCTCTCAAGTGTTATCGATGGTTCTATCTGCTGTGTGTGTTGACGCGGAGCCTCGTGTGATCAAATTATGTGCGCGATGGGAATACTGGTGTACGTTCTAGAACTTACATGAGCACCAGCAATTACGCGGGGAGGTTCACTGAGCCATGTATAAATAGCCAACGCGTCTGACCTGCCGATCAGATTTAGGCGATGGCCACATGTATTCGCCTCTACCTGTTGTGCTTGCGTTGTGTTCGTTGTTCTGTGGGCACAAGTTCGCTGAGTAATAGGTTATTTTCATGATAACAACTTTCGCTACTGTGCTCTTCGCCGTCACTACAACGTGGCAATATCGACGAGAGGTTTAACTCCCTTTATGGGACGCCATTCTTCTATCATCGGGGTGTATTTGGTAAGGACACCGCTGGCACCTTAAAGAAGGGAACATGTCTGTCGAACTGCAAGTGTGTGATTTGGCACTGCGAACGCGCTTTTACTGCAGCATGCAGCTTACTGGCGTGCCAAGGACGAATGAATTGGTGACTGTTCTGGTTGTCCCGTCTTGAGCATGAGCTGAAAGTCGATACTTTGTCAGAGTATGGTAAGAGATGAAGCAATCAGTTTAGCACGTTCATGTTGTATGTGGCCCGAAATCTGGGTAAAGAAGTTTCTAAAACTAACAACAAAACTTAATTGCGTCTCAGTCTGTTCATACAGATATCCAAGGTGCTGACACTGGATGTTTACTCAACTCACCTTATCTGCGTCATTGCTCTTCTCATCAGACTCTGCGCAGCCTACATAGGCTACTGCAAACAACAAACCGAAGCTGGCTGTCGGCCATAGTACGTTCTTCATTTCAACTGTAGGCTGTTTGCATCCAATAGCTTCGACGACGGTCCGATAAAGCGCGGCGTAAATTTATGCCTACGTTGTTTTAACAGCTCCTTCTGCGTCACACACCGCTTTGCTGCTGCATTAGCCATTGCACAATGAAAGAAATACTCCGTAGGGCATTGAGATGAGCAGCTGGACAGCAAAGTCTGAAAATGTCGTTAGCATCATGCTTCATCCTAATGCCAGGGATAAGCTCCTCCTTCACAATAGAACAAATGAACGCATTTTTGGACAATGTCTTTCTCTTCTACGCAGAACATTATAATATAAAGTACGATAACACGCGAAAAAGGTTATTTCATTACACGCTATCTACTAGCCTCTTCTGCGCTCAGAGATAATAGGGCTTTCTTTTTCTCACTTTATTTACTTCCAGTAGAAGACGCAGATGATTGTTACCATGCAAAATCGCTTTTATTTACTTGAGAGTACTTATTCAGGGTGCTTAATTTTAAAGTTAGTGCACAAAAATTAAGCGCTATATAGTAGGCGCCCTAGTCGATGCAGTAGGCCTTTCCGTACTAGTTTATCAGAAAATGGGTTAGAACTTAGATCACCGGATATGTGAAAAAGGAATGAATTTCAGTAGTGAGAAAGATTGCATTGCATTGAATATCACGCAGGTTTATTATTTTAGAGGCCTATGAGTTTCATACAGTCAAGCAAAAACTAATACTTAAAAGCTCAAATATCGCGAAAAATCAAGGTATTCAAGTACTTCAACAGTTCTCAGCTCCAACGAGAGCACGTAATTGGGGACATGAATAGGAAGCATGCCGAAAGTTTTAGCATACCGAGGTGGTGCTACGAGGTGGTGCTGATGTAAGGCATTCAGCCTCACCAAGAGAGAAATTTAACAAGCAACTTGTCTGCCACAATATTCCGCTTATTACTCGAGGAAATCAGCGCAATTGTCACATTTCTCCTCCAGCTTGTTATATAGAGACTAGAGGCTGACACTTAAGTGTCAGCCTTTAGTCTCTATAGTATATCACTTAAAGTGATATAGCTCGAGAGCGTCTAAGGCGTCACTATTATTGAGAAGAGAGCTTTAGCTATTGAGAAGTTGAGCTAAATCTGAAACGCACTATGGAGACTCTACCATGACATTCCAGTACTAGCCTGATATAGTAACTTAATAGAGTAATATTACAGTAAACCGTAATTAATAAAACCACGATGCTTCCTACGAAAAATCAGCTTGCAGAGGATGTGTATGCGCTTTGGCGGGCTTGTATTCTTCACACAACTTGAGTCACCAAACGCAAAATTACGAGATGTTCCTAATAATTTTATTGCTGTTACGATTATGGTGTGTGTTTATATTGTTGCATCAGCCAGTTAATGTTCGAATCGCTCGAGGAGTGCTTTGGTGTAGGCGTCATAACGCTGCTCGTCACCGATATAAAAGAGCTGGGATATTTAGAAAACGCAAGCAGCAACGTGAGTATTTCAGTAGTCAGAGTCGTCAATAGGGTAACACGAAAAGCTGTGAGCATCTTGGTGCATTCAACGAGACTTGTAAACCACTGAATAGACAAACTCTTGGAGCCCCAGAACCCATCGACCAAGCCGGCCTGTAGAATCCTTTAGGGATGAGAGCCAACAGAAAGCATGATGGTCAGTGACAACTTTGAAAGGACGACCGTAGAGGTAGGGGCGGAACTTCGCAACCGCGAAGACAACAGCAAGGCATTCTCTTTTCGTAACCAAGTAGTTGCGCTCCGACGGTGATAGGAATCGGCTTGCATAAGCAATAACGCGATCCTGGCCCCGCTGATGGTGGGTTAACACAGCACCTACGTTATGACCACTGTCATGACCACACAATTCTTTAGAGGTATCGCGGTCGAAGTGGGCGAGGATGGTTGATGAGGTGAAAAGAGTGACAAGACATAAAAGGCGGCGGCTTCGGAAGCAGCCCTCGAGAATTGGACGCCTGTCTTGAAAATATTAAGGAGGGGCCCAGCAATTGCCGCAATATTTTGAATGAAACGACCAAAGTCCGAGCATAGCCCTACAAAACTTCCAACGTCTGTGGCTGTCTTCGGAACCGGAAAGTCTCGGACAGCGCGAGTTTTGTTCGGATCAGGCCGTACTCTGGAAGCGTCGATGAGATGATGCAGAATATTAATTCGGCAGCGGCCAAAACGACATTTTGACGAGTTGAATTGCAGCTTCGCCTTTTTTAAAAACATCAACTACAGTAATTCAACACTACAATTGCTATCGCAATAAAATAACGTCAGGACAGCGCCCATACTTTGTCCTCAGCGTGACATGAGAGGAAGCAATGGCTGATAGTACTATTTATTTTTTGCTGTCATGGCAGAGAGCAAGTCGCAAAAGGTAATTCAGATCGAAGCGGGCAGATTGGTTGTTTCCATGTTGTAGCGGAGTCACACGGTGACCGGCGGAAGTCGCCGCGTGGTCATTCGTGTGGCAAGCAAAATTTTCTGGCTGGTAAAAAATCAGCGCCGCGACAAGCAACAGCCATGGATTTCCCTTCGCGAGGGCAAAACCTGTCGCGTGTTTCCATCGCTTGTCGCTGTCGCTCAGGAATCGCGTGCATGCGGTTGCGGCTTAATGTAAAATCTCGAAGAAGCGAAGCTGTCCCCAAAAGGGATCTTCCGGGAATATGGTCCCTGCTCACAATCGACCGCTTTTGCCAACTTCGCAGGTAGCGCATACAGGCTTTGAAACACTGCCTCTGCATACAAAAGGTGACTTCTCGTTTACAGTGCCCGGCTTGCTCAGAACAATACTGCAACAACTTCCGGGCCTGCACCGTGTGGAGCTAGTTAAGTTCAGTCAGGTTATCCTTCTTGACTTCTCCGGTGTGTGTTCGCCGCTTATGGTCAACTGCATCTAACTTTCCTCTTTTTTTATAGGCAGTAACCGCTTAATAGGCACACGGACAAAGTTTCCGCACTGTTGCATTAGTTGATGGGAGCTCATGCTCTGCACTTTAGTCTAAATGTTACTCTTGACAAG
Source organism: Dermacentor andersoni (assembly GCF_023375885.2). Taxonomy (NCBI): domain Eukaryota; kingdom Metazoa; phylum Arthropoda; class Arachnida; order Ixodida; family Ixodidae; genus Dermacentor; species Dermacentor andersoni. The sequence continues at coordinate 87,207,011 of NC_092821.1, forward strand.
GCGTACACAAATGGCTGACATTGCTGTTGGGACCAACATACGCGTACAAGTTACTTAAACGAGCATGAAAATGTGTAGAGTCCGACATATTAAGGTCCTCTTAGCAGAATTCAATAGCAAAAAGTTACAAACAACCGTGCATCTTCTTGCATAGGTCATTGACCAACTTGTGTCACGTATGTGCTTGCGCTTTGTGGAAATGTCTCAGTCAAGAACCTTGCGGAAGTAGCCTCAACAAACGCACAACGAAATGGCAAACACTCAGAGGGAGCGATGCTTTCTTGTGGCTGCAGCTACGAGAAGAGTATCTACCAGGCCTCCAAAGAGCAAGCCTCTAGATGCAAGCACAAATAGAACATGTAAACATATCACGTCTTTGTCTTTTTGCAAGACAACTCCCGGGGAAGGAGTGGGGGGGGGGGGACATCCTAGTCCTTGATATAACGCTCTACGACAAACATCAGAGATCTTGCGCGATTATCACCGATGAAATTATTGCTTTCCCTAATTATCTCTTCATTATTCTTGTATTTGGAGAACTGAAGTCAGCCAGCACTCAAAGCACAATTCTTATTTTCGTTTCTTTTTTGTGATGTGGTGTGGTGTACAGCATCTCGCTCTGGACGGGCAGGAAAAAGGGGGTTAGTGAAACATGCTGTACATCGCGGAGAGCAGCGTGAGGTGAAAGTAGGTGTTGGTATGGAGGTGCCTCCAGGCCGTGACTTCTGCTCTGGTGAAAGATGGGTGTGGTGTTGTCATCATTCTGTTAGAAAAGCGGTGGCGTGGAAGTGTTTTGTGGTAAGTGTGTAGTGCTTTTGGATTGGGGACGTCGGCCATTTGTTGCAATGCCCGGTAGCTGTGACCTTAGGCTTTGGGGCGTTTCCGCCATCATAACTGATGTTTCATAGGAATGCGACCCGCAATGCTAATGTAGATTTGTACTTTGGCTCTTTGAAGCCTTTCGAAATAATTTCCCGAAGACGCTCCGAAATCTGTAATATCGCTGTTTTCACAAAGCTTCCGCATGCCTTTCCTATACTTTTACACCGACTCACTTCAAGGCAATAAATTTGCAAATCAAGTACGAAACATCGTTCTTGCAAGCTAGGAACTAGTTTTCAGCGTTTCTCAGGCCGCCGATTATGAACTACGCATAGAACATAGCAAGGCCATGTGAGGTGCTTGCGTGCCCACCAATTTCCTTTTTTTCAAAACTGTCTGTGCTCCGTAGTGCTGTTCCAACTTTTCAACGGCTGAAACCATTGCCCTTGCGCAGGATTACCCAATCACGACGCACATTACCGTTGAGACAATGCGTATGCATCTCAGGCATTATGCTAGGACCCCTTCCCACCACTTGGTGTGCCTCACTGCTGCAAGGCACTGCTCGACATTTAGCGGTATTGTCAGTGCACATCGTGCGTCGTTTGCTTCAGGGTACGCACCTGCGGCCAAGCTAGCGTTTCCTCCGTGGTGTTTGAGCTGTCCACAAGTACATCTAATGATTCCGGGACTACAGAAGAAGACAGATCTACCGGCCCCTGCTCTAAAACAGCTGAGCTTACTTCTTCTGCATGAAAAGTACAGCAACCACGTGCACATCTATACCGATGGATCGACTACGTCGTACAGTTCTTCTGATGCCGTGGTTATACCAACGCGAGGAATGACACTGCGGTTCAAGACATCGCATGTCACGACCTCAACGGCGGCAGAACTAACGGCCCTGCGTCGAGCACTGGAATTCATTGATTCTGAAAGACCTAGAAAATGGGCTGTGTTCTGCGATTCAAAACCGGCATTACAGTGCACGCAGTCAGTTCTCCGACAGGGATGTCATGACCAATTGACATACAAAGTCGTGAAACTTTACCATGATGTCCAACAAAAAGGTCACGAGGTCGTTTTTCAATGGGTACTTGGTCACTGTGGAATCAGTGGCAATGATTCCGCCGATAACGCTGCTCGCACAGCAGATCAAGGAGAGCACAGCGTTTCAATTCCGCTTTCGAGGACTGACGCTGCAAGGCAGCTTCGACACCTGGCACGCAGTCTCACAGTGACCGAGTGGAACTCGCCAAACTTACGACTTACGCGACTGCATCGACTAAACCCCTCCCTGCAACTCCGACCTCCACTCGGACTTCCTCGACGTGAAGCTGCGCTTCTGTGCCGCCTTTGGTTAGGAGTGGCCTTCACAAAGGCATACTCTACATTAATTGGAGTGACTGACAGTCCAGCATGCGAGGTCTGTGGCACCGAAGAAAACAACGACCACCTGCTGTGCCACTGTCCAAGATATGCCCCAGAGAGACAAGAACTTGCCAAAGCTTTCCAAAAACTGGACAATCGGCCGCTTTCTGTGCAGGTGCTGCTAGAACACCACCCCCATCGCCCGTCGGCCCATAAAGCGGTGAAGGCGCTTTTGTGTTTCTTAAGGACGACGGGTTTGTGCGACCATCTGTGACTATTAACGCGATTTCTGTAAGACCACACGCGTCAGCAAACTCGCCGCAATTTTCTTCTTTCCTTCCCTCCTCTCTCTCCCTGTGATCTTTGTTTTCCCCTTTCCGATTCCCCCGGTGTAGGGTAGCCGACCGGACGTTATTCTGGTTAACCTCCCTGCCTTCTACTTTTCTCTTTCGTCCTCCCTTCTTTTTTGGCGTTGCTGTAAGAGGAATCAATTACAGGCGTGAGAAGCGTCAATGTCCTGGTAACTAACTGAAAAGGTACTCCAATTACCTTTTCATGTGTTTACTTCATAGCAAATGTTGGCATTGCACAATTCTGCTGAACAAGTCTGCTGAACAGTCTGCTGAACAAGTGCCCAAAGGCTAGCACTATTGTCTACAGTCAAAGGGCCCGTCCTTAGAATGATTTGCCAAATGCATTGACGTTCCAGCACACAGTTCACCAAAAGCATCCTTCGAGCAGTTCTGCGCGATCTTAACTGCAACGCCTATGAATTTTTAGCATATTTTTGGGTATGCGTTGTGCTGCTCTTCGGACTTGCACCAAGGACACTTGTCCTCATTACTGTTCGGTTGCTCTCTGCCGTTCTTATGACTTTCGGCTTACTGGAAAAACGTGGCCTGACTTCTCGCTTGCACTCCACAGCAGTGCTGCTGAGAAACACGATGCGAATGAATTATTTCTACCCTTGTAGTTGCCAGACTCGCCTTCAACCTGGACACATCGCCTTTCTCCGAGGACGCTGCTACATTGGCGGTCATCCTTCACATCGCCTCAAGCAGCATGTTGTCAGCCTTCACTAAGGTCTCTCATGACTTGATGTCGGCAGGCAGGCTGCTCATCGCTGGCACAAACGTAGCACGCTGTCTAGACGCGAGGCTCACCACTAGCAGGGATGTCGACCCGTAACGCCGAGATTAACGTCCTGTCAAAACGAGTTAGGCATGTGGCACGTTTTGTTTGTTTGCGCCAGCCTTGAGGGAACGCTGCTGTACCACGCAAGCCAGAGATCGCCACGTCGGCATTATAACTTGCGGTTGTACAACTTCGTTTTAAACTAAAGCAAGGTCACGCCACAGATTGCTTGCTTGAAGGACTGAAGCTGATGTTTCGATGCGAAAGCGTCAAATGACCCGTTGAGGGAAAAAGCCGGCGTCCGTAGCAGCAAAATGGCACCTAAATTCCCAGTGGCTGCGATGCCAAGTCACGAGCGCGCCTCTGCGGAGCAGAACGAGCGAATCAGAACACCTGCTGCCGCGCTAGCGCTCCAGGAGTTACGTGAAGGGAGAGGACACCGCCGTGACGCCACGTCGCCAGCGTGACTCGGCAGAGCAGATACGATGATGCGATGCCGCGGGGCGAGGTGGGTTGTCGGTAATGCAGTCGCGTGCGCGTGCGGGTGCCTCAGTCTGGCCCTCGGAAACCGGCGCACGGTCCGTCTCTCTCTCTCTCTCTCTCTCTCTCTCTCTCTCTCTCTGCGTCCACAATGGGCTTAGCTGTAGCGCGCACCTGCCGGTGGCATGCGGAGTCCTTAATTTCTCAGCAACATCGTCCAAATGATTCTGGTCTACAGCTAACATGCTAACGTAGAAACTGTGGACGTGCGCTCACGCTTTGTTCCTTTGTGTCCCCCCATTAAGTTATTCCCCGTCAGTGTAACAGTAAGCGCAATACAATCATTAACGTCCACGAACTAGCCTCCTTCATTGCTTAATCCGCGTCAATTTGATCACAAAACTTGATAACATTACTCCCAGCGTAAAAATAGACAAACCGCTCAGCGGTGTTCAATTGGAGATGAATGCTTTCGCAGTCACAACTCATAAGAAGGGCTTCGCTGTCCTTGCGATTTTTGTTGTGTTCTCAAATCTAGTGGTAAAATATTCGCCATATATGTACCAATTCAAAAGCTAAGTTATCAATTTATTATCAAAAAGTTATTTATTAAGGAGAACACAATGAATACTCGCCGGTTCTTCAGATTGCTGCTAAAAACATGCATTTGGTTTCTTCTAACTAGAAGGCTGAGCCTTCTTTCTTAATCGAAGATTTTCTTGCCTATTCCTTTGACTTTTCTGTTGCAGCTGTCTTACCGACCAGGTCACGCACAGGATGAGAGTCCTACCGTCACTATGCCTACTTGTGATTATTCCTGCGCTGTCATTCCATCATTGTTCCATCGTCGTCGTCACATTGCCGCCATACCTTTGTCTTGACACTGTCGCCATCATTCCAGCTTCGATCGTCATCCCATTGTAGTTATACTGTCTTTGACCGAGTCGCCCTAACTCTAGCGTCGTAATACCGTCACGCCATCGCCGTCATCGTATTATTTTCACCGCAGCTGGTTGTTGTCTTGCACGATTGGCTGGTGGTTGACCTAGTGTGAACACACAACGAAAATAGTGCAAATCGAGGCGGCCCACGACGACAAGCGATGTCTGCATTCTGTCGCCGTCATTACACTGTCATATCGTCGTCATCACTCCACGATCGGCATTACGTTCCCGTCACGTCATGGTCATACGATCGCGTCTTCACATAGCCGTCGTCATGCCGTCGATGTCATTCTGTAGTCATCGTGCCATTATTGTCGTGCCGTCGTGGTGAATGTTATATAATCAGCACCCCAGTGGGCACTAATCTGATGATTTTCTGTGACGCCCGGAAAGCGCTGACAAATTCAGGTTTTCTGCAGCGTGCATTTCTTTAAACACTCATTATTCTTGCTGAGCTTAACCTCATCACACCGTGTGAAACAGCACTTTCTCGAATACCCTGCATGCCTTTAGAGTGGAATGAACGTAAATTTAGTATTTCCCCACAGAACGCCCAATCGCATGACTTTTCCCGCGTGTCACCCTCGGCGTTCTCAGTGTCCAGGGGTAAGAAGCACTAGTACAGAAGTACAAGTGCTTTGTAGCACCTCATAGATACACAGGACAGCTGTCCATTGTCAGAGCGAAGATACAAGGACGGTGGTCGCGATTGACGTATGCGCTAAAGCAGCTACCGAGCTTGTTTGCTTCTGTGGTCTACGAGCCTGTAAGACAGAGCGCGATAGCAACGTGTGCCGCCTCAGAATTTTGTGCGTAGATTTTCATTTAAATAATTACGAAGTCTTTCTTTATAACTTCTTAAATCTAATTTCCTTCTCTCTCATCATTTCCGGTTAATATCCCTGCCTTTCCTCTGTTTATACGTATATGTATATCACCCCATTTCCTTCTCGCTATGCTGACTTGTTTCTTTATTATTAATTTTTGGTCGACGTATCGATCGGACATTTGGAGCGCATGTTTCGGGGTGGACATTCTCCACCGCATATTCTCGCAGTAAAAGGTGCTACAAGCCAAGCCAATCTTCATGTATTATTCTGCCGGAAAAGTTTTTACGGTGGGACATTTCACCAGGAGCGTCCCCAAATAAATTTCGTGGTTCAAACGCAGCAGCCTACGCAGCGGCAGTGTGACGATAGTCGGGGTGGTAGCCATGCACAGCGCGTCTGCCGTGCTCCTATGCCGGCAGTTTCGAAAATTTGTACATCGCCCTGGCAAACTATCACTTTTGGGTTTGAAAGGCCATCCGAATTCAAACGCCAGCGTATTGCGTTCCAGGCACCAGTGAACGTAGAAAACAATATTCATCGCCCCTCTCAGACAGCTGGCCGGCGGCGACTCGCTTCGAAAGTTGATGCATAGCATTTGTACTTCTTCTTGACCTCTAACAATTACCATCGTTTCTATTGTTCGAAATATCAGCAAGATGCCTCTGAAATGTGGACGCGTTGTCGCCGGTATTTGTGTGCACGTGCGCGTCCTATTTCGTGCACTTGAACATTTGCTGTAAAGAAATTCTTTCTGGGATTCTACGTTCCAAAAAACATGGTTTGATTATGAGGTAATCTGGAGGGAAGGGACTCCGGACTAATTTTTGCCACCTGTGGTTCTTTAAGGCGCACCCAGTGCATGTTACATGGACGTTGTTCCTCTTAACCCACATTGAAATGCGGCCGCCGTGGCTGGGATTTCATCCCGCATACACGTGCTTAGCAGCGCAGCACTTTCGCCACTAAGCAGTCACGGCGGGTACTAAAAAATAATTAAGCAGATTTATGGTAACTATGTTACTACTTAGCTGAAGATTACGCTTTCTTTCTTGTCTGTATTTCCGGCCTCTTCAAGTAATGCCGCTTATGAAGAGAGATTTTAAAATTTGCTCTAAGTCAAACAAATCGCAAGACTTCCCGCTCTAATCTGAGTGACTCTACCAAAATAGCAATTCCATAGGACTTCAAGAAATGAATATTCAACGATCATAGACTTCCTACTAAGTCCCTATAGTACTCCATGAAATACTTCGGCTCTTCGATTCTATTGACTTCCTCAGTACTCCTGTATACTTCTTCATGATGCTTCTACCCTTCATCTTTCTTCTCGCTCCCCCCTGCGCCTTTTCTTTTTTTTTTGTTCGTAGCTCTTCCATTGTGAACTTACAAATTCACATGAATAAACACAGATTTCTCTCTATTCTAGTAGTTTGTTCTTGGTTCGTGGGCCAGTTATTGAGATCTCCTTTTCTTCTTTTTCTTCTCTTCTTTCGTAGGCTCTTTGCCTTTTTTGTCTACTCCGCTTGAAGCTGACGCTTCGCTTCCACCGTAACCAAACCGTCCCCCTCAGACACAACGTTTTTGGTGCGCCACTCAGCTCTGAGTGACACTCCGACTCGGCTATCCAATTTTCTTAATGTCGTCCGCGCCCACCGGGTGATGCAACACTGCGGGCTTTTTCCAACACGTTCGACGAGCCCTGCGTTGTCACGTGATCGGCTACTGCAGTGCGGGGCCAGTATCGCACAGTCCACAGCCACCCACGCGGAGGAAGGGAAAAAGTGACCATGACGTCAGGCAGAGCCTTAGAAGGGAAAGTTCCTCTGGACTGGCCGTTCCTTCCGTTTTATCCTCTCATTCAAGACCTATCGGGGCATTGATTTTTGTAAGAAAAACCTCTGTAAGGTTGGCTGTCTTCTCAAACCATTATGATGTAAGAGGTATTCTTTTGTTACGCCCGCGTCATGAACTGCCCACGCAACCAAAGTGCGCGAGTGCTTTCCTTCAGTCGACTCTCTCCGTTTTACAATTGTTATCACCTATAATATTTTTTTTTCAGTGACCAAGATAGCTCAGATGTGTACTACCTGCGCATTTACATTTCAGTTAAGCGTTTCATCTATGGCAGCCCAGGGGAGGGCAGGTGAAGTCGAACGTGGGGTCATTGCGACGATGGTAATGCAAAGGAAGCGCGGTGAGTGGTAATTATGTGTGTGATTTTACTTAATGAATCACTTTTACCGGCGAATCGTTCTTCACATAAGGTCTTGTAGTGTAGAATCAACGGACAAGCCGAGTTGCTTAATTCACTGCATGATCAAACAGTTAAGAAAATCAAAGTTATTTAGCTACATAGCTGTGGATGGATCTTTTATAATAAGCTTCTAAAAGTTCTATACCGTTCTGAATTATGCCTACAGGGTGATGTATACACTGTTTTCCACCTCTCTAATGGCAGGAACATGCAGCTAGACCAGCAGGGATTGCGTGGGCCAGTTCTTTTGTTCGGTCTACTTGTCTTTCTGGTGTCTTTTCACTGCCAAAACTCTTCAGAATCAACTCTAGTTGCATAATAAGTCCTAAAAAAGGCTTTTTGAACACTGTTCTAGATCAATGCAGCATATACATAACGCATTATGTTTTCCCCTTGAACCTGGCTCAACTACCCCTCAACATAGCTATGATAAAGGCAACCTCCCTATTTCATAAAGAGAGTTCCTTACGTATCCCGTATGCCAACTGGTTACACATGGTTTAGGGAGAGCGAGATTTGAAAGTGGATTCCACTGTATTTATATTTTTTTAAAGATCAGTGTGGAGAAGCGTATCAGAAAAAAACGGCAGCAGAACAATATAGAACACTATCAGATGATAGGTTTAAACGCCGGAAAATAATACGCAGGCTAGGAAATCGCCGTATTACTTTCGACTACGTCGGTTTCCTTAAATTGTCCCCCCCCCCCCCCCCATTATTATTGCTCAAGCGTTCTTGCATTCTGTCCCCGTCGAAATGGCGGAGGCAGCGTGCTGTGAGGTGCGGAGGGCTACGCTCGTCCGCAGCGTCAGCTGCTGAGGTCAGTCCGCGGTACCAGCGTGTGTGGCGGGGATCATTCCTCCTGCAAAGGCCGATGGCAAGCAGGTACGAGTAAGGCTCGATCTGACGCTCCCTTGGGTGTTGTCGCCGCTGACACTGGTGGCACGACTCCCCCGCGACGAAGGGCCGCTTTCGTCGTTGGTGGAACGAAAACGTGAGAAGAAAAGCATAGTGCCGTGGCAGACAGGCTGCGCGGTGACTATGACAACAATATGACGCCAGGGTAGTGCGCGTCGTCTCTATGGAAACAAAGTGCTGCATAAGCGGAGGTCTGTCTGCGGCGGCTGCTGCGAATCGCTCGGACGCGTCACCCACGCGCTGTCTCTCGCAATCTCCCGATTTGCGAGGCATACGCGCCACACTTCACTGCGTTTGGAACGTATTGCACAAGACCGATTCTCCATGCCAGTCAAGACATTACGAAAGGAAAATACGTATAGGGGCATGCTGAAATTTCGCATTTGGGAGTATCGTCGGTGACTTTTTCTCCCCGCACACATGCAAAAGCAAAAGAATGCCCACACTCTGAAAAGATCAATTAACAATTCAAAGGGGACTCAAAGGAAGTTAGCAATAAATATTCTGCTTCAGCTTACGAAGGCAATCAGATTATGTAGCGTTTTGGTTTTGTTTTTGTTGATCATCATCGTGAGCCTATTTATGCTCACGGCCAAAACATAGTACCGATCAGTGCCCGCAGCAGCAATGAAGGCCTCTCTCAGCGATCTACATGCACCAAAAAAGTAGTACGGGGTGCTGATTTGGGGCCCAACTCCGACATAAACATTAGAAAAGTTACCTGCGGCTGGCGTGATTGCTGTATATCGCTGTAATCGACTCATGCAAAGTAATAAAGTACCAACCAAATCAGTACTAGCCACTTTTCCTGGCATTTTCTGCCCATCAGAGGTCAAGGCCAGCCCCTTTGTATTCAGAGTTGAGCCCCTTGCGCCGCGTTTGCTTCAATGTCGCAATTGCTGGCGTTTCGGTCATAGCATCGGCAGGTGTAAATCAAGCCAGCGCTGCTACACATGCGGAGAAAGTCACACTCCCAGTGGTTGCACTTCCGTAAACGAGTGATGCTGCTTCTATGATGGAAGTCATCCTTCTGATTACTCGAACTGTCCTGTGCAGGACCATGTAGTACAGCTACTCGAAGTTATGGACAAGACGTTGCTCCAGAAGAGTCACTATGAATATTGTAAAAGAAAGACCATTTGGCTATGCTGGATTTGCAACTACGCAAACTACAGTACCTCAATTATCTCTTATTGCCGCCATAGAAAATGCTCTTCAAAAGGCTGTGGCTAAGGCATTGGATAAGCATTTGGTGAACTTTGGTGCAAGCATCGCACAGACTAATTCTTTGCAGATTAATACGGTAATGCAAGCTACTGGTCTATGGTCTTTTGCAAATGAGCTCATAGGTTCAGGATAACAGATTAGTGATGGAAAGAGGGAAACAACTATCTCTGGAGATGCTTCAGCGTCTACTAGTTTCCCTCCTACTCACTCTGCTTCTGACAACCAGACTATGCAAAATTCATAAATTAGAGACGCAAAACGTAGAGCGCGGGCTTAAAAAGAGCTATGTCGATTATCAGTGAGGATTCTTCTTCATTTCCCTATTCGAAATTAAAGAAATGGCAGTCTAAGTATACTTTGAAGGAAAGTGTATCAAAGACGTCTCTTTCAACTGCAGCACCTTCTTCATCATATGATTGTTCAGGGTACTTCCGTGGAACTGCTGCTCAATATTATCAGCTTCTGTAGATCTATTTTCTCTAAATAACCAACTTAATGAAGATATAAGAAAAATACAGTAAACTTGGTTGATATTGGAGAAAAGCTTCTCATTTAAAATTTCACAGATATTTTAGGCGAGACTTCCCTACAAGATGGATGGACTCATCTTTATTTCTCCTAAAATATGTCATAAAGCTAAAATTATATTTCAGCTGAAGAATCCCGAGTGCGAGATGCTGGTTATAGAACTCATTCTTCCTTGATGTTGCCCAATTTATATAGTGAATACTTATTTTACTTCCGGTGTACAGAATACTAGCTTTCTTGCCAGTGTTCTTGCAAGCTTTCGGCATGATTTTTTACTTACTGGAAATAATAATTCGCATCAAGTTACGTGGGGTTTAAAGACAGATTCGCGACGTAACTGATTGTGGAATTGGTCATTAGACAACAACCTTTCTTGTGAAAATTCTGGAATAGCTACAGTTGTTCGTGGCCAGAATAGGTCTGCAATCGATTTATTTTCTTTAGTAGTAGTCCCTCTGTCTTAATGTCTTAATGGTCGACTGTTGATTGTGCTTCTAATAGTGATCAACTGTCACTATTCAATCAAATAACCGACTCTATTACAACAACGGATAACCAAGTTCTAACTTTCGTAAACTACAATACATTTAAGAATTCATTGCGGTCGGTCCTTCCGTCCCTGTCAGATGCTTCCAATGAACAAAAAAACAAAGAATATTTGTTCTGCCCTTGAAAAGTGTAGCAAACAATCCGAATTTGCAGTTCAATCCAGTAACTGGTAATCCTACAGCCCTTGGGCGAATACCGACTGTTTACGTGATTCTAAAGTAAGGAAGGAAGCCTTGAAAAAGTTGTACAACCAGTGCGCCAAAAAATGGAGTGATTATAAATTTTACAGAACTGTATTCAGACATGCAGTTGCTAATCCAAAGGACGTCTATGATCGCAAGGATTTTCATTATCTATCAAACTCTAAATACAGGAGTGCAATTTTCAATTTTTTCGCAACAGAAAAATAGTTCCGCGACCGAGTAACATCGACTCGATGGCATCAGTAGATGGATCCCAATAGATAATAAATGACACAAATGATAGAATAAATCGCAAAGGATTCAGAAAATCGATTGACTTCCTTATTATCTCCATCTACCAAGTTACGAATTCAGTCATATGATATTACAGTGATCGCTATGCCGGAGCTGGCTATGGCATTAGAAAGTATCACATTCCGCCCCTTGTGCGGACGTAGTAACTGCAAAAATGCTAAAGATGTTATTCATTGAGTCCCCAGATGACCTTTTAGGCGTAATAAACTATTCTATTCAGCTTTTGAGGATGCCTTCAAGTTGGAAACTCGCTAAAATTATTCCGGTTTTTAAAAATAATGGTAGTGGATTCTCGCTGCACAATATTCGAGAAATTTCCCTAACCTATAATTTGGTTAAATTAATACAAAGTATTCTGAATATTTGTTTTATAAAATTAGTACAGAAAAAAATTGCCCTCAGCCCTCTTAAAATTGGTTTTAGATCTGTTTGTTTCATTCGGCCTGCCCATGTGGACCTGAAAAGCAGGATAAAACTGACACGACGCCAGACACAAATTGCAGCTCTGGTAAATGTTCATATATCAAAAGCCTATGATTGTGTAGAACATGACGTATTATTGAATCCATTAACAAACCTCTATTTCCTAAAATACATAATAAAATGGTTTAGTTAATTTCTAACTTAGAGAGAATTTTATTGCTCGGTGAAAGGATTTTCTTCAAATACACAGCGACAGTCGCGTGGGCTTAAAGAAGGAGCTGTCACTTCACCTTTATTGTTTAACATATTGCTAAGCTCTATACCTTTTCATGGTGGCATACACACACACATATATGCAGGTGCCATTGCGTTATTTGCATTGGACAATAACATTCACTACTTATATAGTCGATTTCAAACATATCTGTGCGCCATAGAAAACTGGTTACAGAACCTTGGCCTCCTTCTTTACGTCAAAAAATGTTAAATAATAGTTCTTCCTATATGGAATCCAATACATATAAACCTTACCTACCGCCTGCAGAATATACCTCAGGTGGACTCGGTAAAATTCGTTGGCATAATACAATATATAACCAGCTCAGTTGGCTCAAGCACATTCAATATATATTTCAACAAAAAAGAAGTGCCTGTCGTTTATAGGCTAAGAAGGCTTGAAAACAGTCGATCGGAACTGCGGAGAGACTCTCCTGTGATGATTTTTAAAATTTACATGCGGCAAATTTCGGAATTTTGACGCGTTTTTATTAAGTGGCACCGGCAAATAAGCGAAATCCCTTTGTTTCCCTGGGACTGCAAGCTTTACGCCTGCGCTTTAGTTTACCAAAATTCGTTGCCAACAATGTATTATAAGAACTCACTTACCGTTTGTTTTGTGTATATTTCGGCTATTAACTGTCCAAACGTTCTTAAAGATGTATGACTCTCCTATAAAATTACAAATCATTTTTATGTCTCAGCCTGTAATATTTTTTTCAATCTTCCTTGCCTCGGTTCCACACTCGATAGGTCGTCTTCGTACAGGCAATTAATTATTGGTCCCAGAGATGTACGATTATGTGAGATCCCTCCTATTGGCAGTGAGGGAATCTCCAGATTATATTTGACGACTTATATCCAAACAATGTGAAACGCCTTTCTTGCAATATAATAAATTGGCTGTTACAAACTCACTTATTGGAGCTAAAAATAAACGCCGTCCTAGCAACAGATGCATCGTAATCAGAAGAAAAATCTGGGAATGGGAATCTTCTCTTCGGTTTCAGACTGGTCATTCTGTTTGAAACATCCTGACTAGATCCTAATAAGCATTTTTGGCTGAGTTTCTGAAGGTTACATTGGCTTTACGAAAAGTGAATTTCTCAATCTTGGAAATTGCAGTACGGACGGATTCTCTATGTTCAGCTCTGACTGCAAATAGTGGCTCAGGTAGTTCACGTACATTTCATTAATACCTTCTCACTTAGCACTAATTAGATCCGTATGAGTGCCTGGTCATAAAGGATTACTTATCAATAAATTAGGAGACAGCTTGGCGAGCGTGGCCCTTAGTGGCCCAATTATTTCGATCCTTTCTGTATCAGCTTTCATAACTGCTGATGGGTTCAAGAGACATGCAGTCAAGCAAGACTCGTTGAACCTGTCATTAACAAATTTAATTGACCACCGACCCCTCCTATTACCTTGGAGCAGAAACTTTTGCCATAAAAGAAAAATTGAAGCCCTTTGTTGCCAAGTTTAGGTGTCGAATACCCACATTAAACTATTATCTTCATCGATCCAGTCTGGCGCCTTGCACCTTGTGCTCTTGCTGTGGTGAGCATGAAAAAATGGGTCACTTCCTCTTGTCTTGTTGCCGTCTATCATCATTAAAGCGTACTTTAGAAAGGTAATCTCATGGTATGGTATGGTATGGTATGGTATGGTATGGTATGGTATGGTATGGTATGGTATGGTATGGTATGGTATGGTATGGTATGGTATGGTATGCTATGGCATGAAGAACTTTATTTAGGTCCTGAGGGATCAGTCTGGGACTGATGCGGGCCGCTCCCACGCCGGTACAGAGAGGCCGAGCCCCTCTGCCGTCACACGGGCCCTTTGGACAGCCCTGAGTTGGTCCGCCAGCACTTCACTGTGCAGCATCCGCTGCCACCACTGTTCACCTCGAAAACCATCACCGGCCAACGCCAAGCAGCGCCAAAGCATGTGTTCTAAATCGAGCAAAGCCCCACACTTACTACACTAGACTGAAACCCCGCAGTCCGGATTAATTTTATTCGAGATGACCGGGTTAGGGTACGTTCGAGTCTGCAGAAGCCTTAATGTAACCGCCTGTGGCCTATTTAATTTAGAATGTGGCAGGGGGAATACCCTGCGCCCTAAGCAATAGTGCTTGGTGATTTTGTTGTAGATTAACAGTTGGTCCCTATCCTGGATTTAGTATAACGATTCCTCATATTCCATCTTTCGGAGCCTCTTCTCTGGGACACTATAATAGGGATGTTGGTTCAGCTGTTGTGAGAAAGAAAACTGAATCAGAACAATTCTCTTGCTAAATTTTTAAAATTTTATGACTTCATTATTTCAAGTTTTTCCACCAACCAACCAACCCGATTTTTGGCCAATTCCCTATAGTGGGTATGAGCCACTCGTAGAGACAAACAAAGAAACAAACAAACAGGCCAGGTTCTGCGACATCATGCAAGCAAGTAATGCGACTTTTACTCACTAATCTCCACTTTAGGGGGTATACTATACAGCTCATTGCTTTCGCTTCTTGTCGTGTTTGCCACTGCATACTACTCAAGCCAACAGTTTCCTGTAAATGTTGGTTTATACGCCACCGTAAAGAGAGGTGAACGAAAGGTTTAGATCTGTCGGTAGCCGCGTACCGTTGCCGCATTTATTCGTATTTAGGCTTTGGTCCCATTGCCGAAAGCTTTCAAGCGGCGACCGAGCATTCGGCATGGATCTGGTGTTGACATTGTGCCAGTTTTATCGTCCGTTGCCAAATCTAGCAAGCTCACTTGTGATGAACGAACGTTCCCGCGTGTAGCATCACAGGCCTCGTCAAAAGCGACGCCTGTCACATTGCCAGTCAAACTAAGAAAGGTGCACTCTCTTCAGAATGATTGTTTGCCGAAGTGTTCTCGCAGGTAGTCGACCTTCGTCGTTGATTGAGCCACCTACACCTTTGTACGAATGCTTTCTGACATGAAAGCGACGATAGCATTGAGAGTGATACGTGCTACGACACTGTGTAAGATTACCATCGAAAAGATTGCAAAATAATCATCATGTAAAGTGCGGACTGAGTAATTCAAGGCGCTGGTCTGTTGAATGCTATGTGGTGCTTTGCGACTGCGTGAATTTGTTTGTGCAACCTCAACGAGCACCGAGTGTACGGCGACGTTCTCCGAGCGATACGGAATAAAGCGGAAGATATGTTTGTCGTTGTATAATATTGACTCATTATCATTATCAGTGCCACATGGCGGACAGCAGACGCTTGGCGGAAAAAATACGCTGGTCGCGATGCTTGGATGCTTCATTTATTTTGGGTTCATAAGAAGCTCCCAGGAAACTGACTATGTGCACATGCCGATTAGTTAGCTTGATGTCAGAGGCCGTAGTTAGTGCTACTACTGCTCACATCTAGACGTGCACAATAGGCACCCTGCCTGGCATTTAAGCGGAAGGGGTTTAAATGAACAGAAGGAAGAAATCCAAACGCGAAATCTGTAAGGAGTGAATCTCAGTAGTGCGTGTCGCTAACTTGAAAGAGGCGTGTGGGTGGGTCCCTTTCCTAAGCTCACTTTTAAGTGCGCCGCTAAGCCTGTGTTAAAGGCTTCTTCCAGTTTCCTCGTCTGCTTTGATAACGATAAGTAACCTTTCCTTCATTGTCCTTAATGCCAGATTCCAATCTCCTTCATGCTTTTCACGAAATATCTACAAAATATTCCTTTGCATGCATTTCAGTACCAGAGCCACCCATATTTGGGGCTGGTAAGTTCCTTCTAGATAAAGATTTTTTGTTCTTATTTTCACTGATTAGCTTCCGTAATTCGCAAAATATCTACAAAATGCTCTTTTGCATGCATTCAGTACAAGAACCACCGATGTTTGGGGCCGGTAAGTTGATTCTAGATCGAGACTATTTTTGTTCTAATTTTCACTGATTAGCTCCAGTAATAGCCTCGAGATTATATTATCGTCTTTTATATGCTCGCGTGTTATTCCGATCTTTTTTAAAGAAACTGAGATAGGGCTTATACACCCTTGCCACTACAGCGATCATGGGACCACGCTGGTTGCAAGAGGTGGCAGGTGGTCGCTTTTGTCGAAAGGCAATCGTTTTGGTTCAGTCGCTAGCTGTTCTGTTTTACAGTCACGCGACCACAGTCGCCATACTGCCGAAGCACTCAGATGTCCAGGAATAGGACGTCTGTATACGGTGACGCTTATTTTACCACATTGTCGACTGGCCGGACGCGCATGGCCTCGGAGATTGCGCGCGCTGGCAGGTACAGCTTTCGTCGCCCCGGGAGCCGAGCTCCTGAGCAAGATAATGTAATCCGAGATGCGCGCCCAGCTGCACCGAGGGGGCGCAGTTAACCGAGGTGGCCGTAGAAAACAGACCGCGCGACATGTCACCGTGTGAATTGCCTGTTCTTTCCTTTTTTCGCGTGTTGTGGCAGATTTTCTCAATGTATATCTCAGGCAATTTTTCAGCTCTGCATCCTGCTCTGGAGTAGAACACGTTGTGGGGCTATTTAGTTCATAGCTTTCAAAAGATGAAGCGCCAATAGATAGAGCACAATAAAAAAGAACAAAGACAGGACAAGGCACTACTTGCAACTGTGCAAGTAGTTCCAAGTAGCTCCTTGCCCTGTCTTTGTTCTTTCTTAGTGTGCTGTCTCGGTTGGCGCTTCATCTTTTGAAATCCTGCTCTTCTTCGAACGTTGTGCCCTATCATCTGTATAGTTCATTGCTGATCTTATTTTTCCTGCATCTTTCTATCTTATCAATTGATTTTGGAGTATCTATAGTACGTAGTTATTTTATATTTATTATTTTTTTCCTAGACAAGTCATGTGTGGCTTCACACACTATCTACTGTCCCTGAACTGGTGACTTATCATAGACGACCGAGTCTACGTCTAAGCTGTGTAGTTATTTATTTATATATTAATTATCTTTCTCTCTTGTATTTTTTTTTACCCTTTGCAGTGCTGTGCTTTGGCAATTGATATGGCAATTTTCGCATTTGTACGCCTACTATCTACTGCTACGGTGTTCGCGTAATATTTACTAGTTATTTTCTCGTGCATTATTTTTTCCTTTTTTTTTGTTTGACTTCGCCTGCTATTGCATTATGCCAATAATGCTTTTTTTAAGTGATGCTTTCTTTTTTTTTTTCTTCGTCGAATACAGCTGATTTTACTTTGATATAACGGTACTCTTCCTTACACAATGCCTTTCTGAAGGCATGCAAGGTATTCATAAGTGAATATATACCTAAAAAATAATATAAACATGCCGCAAGCAGACATGCAGATAAGTGACTACTATTTTTTTGTTCGATGAAAGTGGCATTTTATTCATTACTTTGCTTTTGGTAAGGCCTCTTCGGGTGGCAACTACGTGTACTAATAGACGAGTAAACAACGGCATACTTATTTTTCATTTCACATTTTGTGCACAATTCCTTGCGGCCCCCAGCCTTGTGGCTGCGGCACGCAGCAGGTTGGATTGCTTGCGGCACAAGCAGGCTCACTCAGAACAACGCAGAGAATTTCTTTAATTTCTGTTTTAGTATTCTAACTTGCGAATTATTAATATTCTTTAAACCGTTATTAAAGCTTGCTGCGCCTTAGCTGAGACCTTCTTTTTATGTTTGCACGTTTCAGTAAGACTTCACCCTGAGTACTTGTCATTGAAGTGGCACTTTTCATCAGAGTTTGTTTTGACCGTTAGCTGACAAAGCCAACGCTAAACACATCTGCAAGCATAAAGTTAGTCTTTCTGTATTCTCGTATAATAATTTTGAATTCTTTCACGTGTGAGATGATGCATGTCATTACGCTCAACACTGGTGCCTGTTTGTAAACGAGGTTCAAAATTTCAGGAATCAGAAAAATGACCTCCAAGGGAGTTGGTGCCATAGCAGGATGGAGTGGTTTTGTGGCGATTGCTATAATAAATTAACTAATACACCACAATTAATAAATATTACTTATTAAAATTGACTATTGAATAAACTCATACGTATACGCGCCAAAAACACGATATAATTATGATGCATGCCGTGGGGGTGGTGGGGGTGGGGCTACGGATTAAATTTAACCACCCGGGGTTCTCTAACAGGCATTTCAATCAAAGTATCGATACAGCGTTTGCAGCATGTTTCTGTGGATGGATCATGCTACGTCTTGCTTCACACCCAATCACGACGGCGAAGTGCACAGACGAAAGCAAGCGCGAACAACAGCAGGCGACTCGTTCAAAGCTTTGAAACCAGCTCACAAGACGCTGAGCATATGTCCCCATCACTTGTTTACAGAACATCACGAACACTTGCAGATACATTCCACTTCTACATCCACAGTGAATGTAAAAATAAACGCGTTATAAAATAAGTAGTCGCCAGCATGCACTTGCCCCTCGTAGACCGTGAGACGCCATTTTCAAACAAGTACAGGATTACATAGCAGTGAAACAACATTCTTTTTTATCGCCTCATCCAAGCCGCAGCAAAAGTACCGAAGCGTCGGAAAGCCTCCCCGACGTGCGAAATACCCTGGGCTGCGAACGCCAGTGGAGAAGAAGCCGGGCATGCCCCATCACTCAACTTACGCTCTCTCCATACGAACGAGGTGGCTGAAGCAAAACCTGCCAGCGCGCGCAATCTCGGAGGTCCTGGGTCGCACTTGCCAGTGTGAACATCGATTGCCTTGAGTCACTTTTTAAGCGCGTAAGCATTTTAAATGCATAAGCGTTTCTATGCCTGCCCAACCAGGTTACCCGTACGTCCACCCGTCCGTCTCTGCCGCCATCCGTCCGTAAGACGATCGCGTTCAAGATAGGGACCGCAGCAGCGAGCGAATTGACCTTCATGCTTCGTCTCGCTTCAACGCGAACTAAGCGACGAGAACACAGCGCACACGAGGCTATCAGCATTCGGCGCACTCTGTCCCCGTCGTAAGTCGCTTTCAAGATAGGCTCCGCGCAGCCGCGCCATACGCAGCCACCGCCGAAGCACTGTTGATCACGGTTGATAATAACTCGACCAGGGTGGATAAGGCGCTAAAGAGCAATAACTTCTTACAATCATCGGAACGTAATCAGCGCACCCAGCCTCACCACCTGCAATAATAGTTTGCTTGCGCCATCGATTCACATTGCGCCGCCATCCGCAGCAGTCCGTGTCGCCGTAGCGCTGTCTGTTATAGTGGTTGGATCAAGTTTCATAACATTGAGAATGACATCGGACTGCGTGGAGATGAGCACAAGTGGCACAATGCTTACGCATGCTTGGACAATTTCCAGGGAATTTCTGTGGGAATTTTTTGTTCCTCTGTCGGCGACCTTGTCAGTTCGCCGGTGCGAATGAGCCCTTAGGCTGTCTTGTGAATATGCGCTGCGTTGGTGGTTCATTGTTTATTAACACCGATCCATAATCTCCTTCCAGCGCCACCAGCGTATCTGTATACGGGTAAGGGGAATGTGTTCCATAGTTTTTTTTCTTGTATCACAGTTCCAGTTACAAAGGCAAAACTATTGTGATTATGGCTTCAAGCCACTAGCGGCTACAATCGCTTCAGAACTCTTGCCAAAGATCAATGTTTGTTAAAAAAAATGCGCGAGAACCAGGGACAATGATTATCGGTGTAGCCGAGTAGCGGAACGCTTCTAGAAAGCTCGTCACCTTGTTAAAAGAATGACGCACTTCAAGGCTCATGTCTGTTACCGTGAGGGTACTTAGGTCGCGTTTGTTGTTTTATTGCCTAATTCTACAGCGAACTGAGCCGCTAAGCGCTACATCTGTCACATCAGTGTAGACCAAGCACTCCACCACAGCGTCTACGCCTGCAGATGTCCCGAAGTTCTCACACGACATCACGTTTTTATTAAAGGCTTGAAATAGCCCATGAAGAAGGTGCCCCGATACTCGGGCGCTAGAGAGCACACACCATCTGCATCGGCTGTGGAAATCAAATGACCGACCACCAATCGCGAAAACAGAAGAATGAAGCAAAGGAAGCTGTCTGCACTTAGAACAGTAAGCCGTAATTTAACTGCAGTAAACGCTACTGGTGCCGGTACTTGTCCATATATTGATGTATGGCGTCTCTGCGTGGCGTCCTAAATGTATGATGGTGCATTCGAAAACTTTAAATAATCAGCCGAATACGTGGTGTTTTGTTTTTGTTTTTTAGGACCACAGATGCCCAGTAAAGTGGGTAAGTAATATTGATACTTTTTTAATACCTTTCACATATCATGCATAATGGGAAGAGAGAAGCGAAATGATGGCGACATTGGAGCTAATCCAAGAGATATGCAAAGCTATCTTGAAAGCACGCCTTTGTTTTGCCTGAAGAAATATATCTGCGGACCCATTATTGGGACGCACGAGCTCTTGTATCATAATTTCTTAACTATTCAACTATGTGCAACAGAACTCCTCTAGGTGAGCACATTATCCCGCACTTAACCGATGATCTCTCATTATGAACGTTTCCATTTCACAAACAATCGCCTCATTATGACTTTTTCGTGTCATAAATCGTGGCTAACTGTCCACAGATGTCTGTCCTTCCTCGAAGCCGATGTAACTCATTTTAGTCTGCTTCCTGCGCACAGCGACATCTCCAAACTCTGCTCGAATTTCCGAAACAGCTCATGGTTGTTGGCTGTCACCAAGCTTCACACAGCACTTCATTCAGTCTCTTTGTTCAATTCGCTCTGTATTTTTCGCCAGTTGAGAACAGAGCCCAGACCAGAAGACAGTACCAAGCAAAACTGCATCTGCACAGCAGAATATCCGAGCGAATGCCACGGTAACTGCAGGCTAGACATACAAATGCGCCTGCTTCCACGGCGCACAGTGTTCATTACCTTTGTAATGTAGTTCGTCCCGAGATAAACGACGTGGGATACTTTTCAGGCAGACCTCGTGCGTCCACTCAACTGCAGCGCGATACGGCTCACTTCATCTTTGGCGCTAGCCTAGTGCAAACTCGAAGAAAGAACCACCAATGTTTGCGATAGGACAATGATCAACTGACAGGTCCTGGCGAAATCCCACGGTACGACGGAGGCTTCGGTCATAGCCGCCTCGTAAAGCTGCACAATCTTCAACTAAGTAGCGTGGCCTACAGCAGCCTTCACGCATTCGAAGCGAGATTCATCAGGCTTTCCCCAGGCTGCGTGACCGCATTAACACCGCAGAAAATTAATCCCTGCATCCTGTGCCTCTTTGGTTCCGACAACAGGTGTGACCATGGTCGCATCCTGCATTGCGGTTGACAATGGACTGACGCAGTAGATACAGTACACAGTGCAAACTTGCACAGCAGAGACTAAAGTGACAGTAGCTTCGAGTAGTATAGCCGGTAATAAAACAGGGCAGTTGACGCAGTTTTTGTAGAAAATCAGAATGCAGGTAGCTAAATTTTCGTGTTCACCCTTCTACACCAACCGCTGCGGTGGCGCAAAACTCTCTTAAGAAAGGAGTTTCCGGCGATCATGAATAAAAGCAAAGCACACCTTTTACTCATATGCTCAGTTTATGTGCCTTCTCTGCACTAGCCCAAGTAGCTCTCATCGATGCCACTAGACACACGGTATCGAGCAAAGCCAACGGTGACTAGAAAGCATCGCCGTGCCATGGTTCAAGTGAATGGCCAAGCTTCTGGTGGTCGCGTGTAGTCCCTAAAATCTTTGTTTTTGCCAGAGCTTATGCGTTGCACCAACTGCGTAGCCTGACCACTTATCTTTTGCTTCTCTTTCTAGAAGCGGAAACCACCGAGAACACATTTGGTAAGCGCATGGCCTTGGTCACTTTGCGTAAAGTGTTTTTAGGCCATGTTAGTAAGCTGACAACCGAGTATCACTTTACCTCGCTCTTAGATTGCGCTGGCATGTTTCTCGCTGCGCGACCCGTAAAGACAGCGTGCGATGCAATGACGCTAGCCCTTTCGGCTCTGGTGTCCTATAGAAAGGACACGAAGAGAAATTGTTCTAAATTGTGAAGCAAGCTGTTAGCAAGCTCAAAAAAGAATTTGAGCTATTCTCCATACACCTCCACCACCATAGGCGACACTTTCTTCATCCTTGTCTTCGTCAGAAAGCCCTAGTGGTGAAAACAAAATGGCGGAACGCAAGAAAGACGACCGCAGCAGTACCCACGTCATCTGATAATATTTTGCCCAATACCTACTGTCTCGATAGCGATCATAATTTTTCGGTTGTTTCTGATATGATTCGGGTGTACTTGTATCGGGAAGTTTTGCCCCTCTTGTGCGCATAGCCCGCAGTACGCCATGATCTGTTTGTCCTAAATATAGGACACCAGCGCTCAGTGGTTTTCAAGCTTCCAGCATGAGTTGCATGTAGAGTGAGGGCACTGTTTGGTCTGACAGCGTCCTATTTCTCGTTTTATTATTCCAGAGGCGATAAGTTAGCCTGAACTGCCGTACTCAGTGGCAAGGGGACTCCTATAGCGATAAGTCTGCGTATCAAGGACCCAAATATGTTTGCTGCACTATAGAAAGTGTGGATGTTGGAGCTAGATGACGACGATGAAAAGACGAATATATAGTTTGCATGTGCAGGCTTGGAGAGGTAATTTCTGCGCAGTAGATAAAGAATTCGCCATCTATGACGAAAATACATCCGACAAAGCGGCTATCAAGTAGATAGAGGCCATTCAAGTGCAATGGTGAGCTGTATATAACGAGCCCAAAGAATGTTTGGAAAGCCCTTCACGCACATGAACCACTGCGACATTGCCATCATGCAAGTTTTTCTTTTTACGTTTAGATGTATGATGCAGCTGAGAATATTATGCAACTTTGAAATACTTCGTAACGATTTTTACAACCACCAAGCCCTGGTGTCCTATATACAGAACATGGCGCCATATCTCATACTGATCGAATATTCCAAATATAATCCATTTTTGTTGTTTCTAAGGCGGTAGTAAACCCATACAAAACGATCAAAAATATTCAGCACGTTAAAAAATCTCAGGCCTGAAAAGGCTAGCTGAGGACGAAGGAAGAGCCGAAGGAGTCTTCTGTTCTATTCTTGCATCATTTTCGATTCTGTGGTTTCCGTCACAACTGGCAATAGTTACAAGCTCCTCACATATAAAACACGTTGCAGGCAATAATTTCAACTGCGCCTTTAGCGAATTCATTACCTGTTTTCAGACAGTTGTATTGGTTGTAGCTTTACAGTAATTCGAGCCCCTCGCTGTATTTTATTCTTGCTCGCTGCATAGTCCACGATTTTCGTATCCGTGATGTCATGAGGTAGCATACGATTATTTATATGCCAGTTGCCTGCTTCTATGTTCATGAGACCCGTGACGTTATTGGCTGAAATTATGTTCTACGTCGACCGCTATGGCCATTAGTAGCGCTGGCTAACACTCCCACGGCTGTTTTTGTGCGCATATACAAATAGAGAGTTCCTTAGCTTCTATTAGTGCTTGCGGAACTCCAGGTTGCCGGAGATGTGTGCAGCAGCAACAATTGGTTCGTGGCCGCATCTACTGACACAAGGTTTAAACGGAAAGCCCATACTGCAGATCTTATACTTCAGTGACCTACCGTGTTATACTCAACTGCTGTTATGAAGCGCTGGTAGTAACGCAGGCGTTAACCTACAGCTGCTTCTGAATTTTCTTCGGTGAAAATGTTCACGTGAAACAAAAAAATTCCAATGGATATTGTAGTTGGACAAATCGACACAAGATGCCGCTGCCATCTTTGCTACTGTCCTCATAAAGAAAGGAAAGAATTACGAGAGATCAACACAACTGCAGCCAAGCGTAATCTTATCGGCCTAACACGTGATCACCAAGTCATAGCCTGCGGTAGGTTTTAGTGTTGGCGCTCTCCAGGCAAAGCCAACGTTGGTAGTAGCTATGGCTCAACGGCCCACCAAGTGTACATCAGTTTCGAGCTACATGGAACAAAATATTCTCAGCCATTACGCCAAGTCTCAGAGGTCACGTGTGAAGTTACGTATGTATATTCAATATCGTACGTAAAGTAACTTAAGTTCATGTGAAAGAAACTCCGTAGACTCGTTCTGACTGTATTCTGTTCGATGTTTATATCAGCGTAATTATCTGTTTTGCTTTAAATCGTAGATCGCAAATTGTCTTTACAAATAGAATTGGCTGCTAAATTCAAGCTGGCAATGTATGGCGCGAGCCCTGTCGAACGTGAGCGTCCTTCCTTCACTTGCGAAAGTTCTATTCTCCGCAATAGTAATGTTTTAGACACCTTGCAACACTATTATTCTATCCTTTCAACTGGACATAATCGCTGCCCTTAGCCCTCATCTAAGAAAGCACCGCCTGTAGCATGTTTTTGCCCGCTTCGCCCTTTGTTTCTAGTAACACTGGCAGTATCCGTCTCTCCTCTTGAACTTGCGTGCATGAAATTTTCTTGCAAGAATATCCTAATCATACGTTTGAACTTGGGCTGCGGCAAGGAAGTGAGTCCGTGTTATGGAATAAACTCCTTTTTGCCTCTCTTCTCAGCTTCTATGAAATCTAGGTAAGGATTTGTGCGAAGTTCTCCTTTTGACAAGTGACTGCCGCCTAGAACACGGTTTCTCTTGCTAAATCAAGGCCAGTATTCGGGCAACGTAAAGTCCACCACACGTTTTCTGGTGAACCTGGCCTGCTCGGAGTTTTATAGCCAGCCCACCACGCGTTGACAGCGGCGCACTCCGGCGTAGCAAGGCTTCCAGCCGCATGTTCTTGGAAGTTTGATTGGCTAGGAAAGAAAGTGCAGCCTTTGTCAAGTGTATACGGGCTACATCGCGCCTTCACGATATATGTTATTCGGCTGTGTGATGTGATTTCCTGATGTGCTCCTGACACTCCAGACACCTGAGTGGTGAATCCGACAGCAGATTTTCTACTAAAACTAATACCGCGTGAGGGCTTCTACTCACTAGCGAAGAGAAACGACGATCGCCCCGGTGCTTTAAGCCTTCGATACACCGAATTTGCATAATCCAAATTACCGCTTCATTCAAATTTTGTTCTGGGTCCTGGCGTCAGACTCTCCTTCGTACGAAGAGCGCAGCGCAAAATCTACACTGTGCCGCGCCGGTCAGCATGCTACATGTGGTGACCCTTTAAGTTGATTCGTATCAATCATGAGATGTAAAAAGCGTTGCGAAGGTCACTCTGCCATGCAGCGGCAGCGGCCTAACTTACCACGTGATGATATCTAGAGGCTGGATATTTAGGCACTAAAAACTTTTCTTTTAGGCGCCTAAGACAAGCACCTAAAGCGTGATTTTAGCCACCATAGAAGGTGATATAGGCACAATGAACTGCGCGCAAACAGCGACGTGTTTTATGTTTTGTATAAGTATGGCCCATTTTCACGGTAAGAAAAAGGACGCCGCGTTCACTTGTGAGATTTGAAAGGCAGCAGCTGTATTCTGCAAGCCATCCCTTCACATGGCTTTGCTGAGTAGACGAGAGGTCGTTTATTCTTTTTTTTTTTTTTTGTCGGTCCGCGTATTGTAGCCAGCACACTTAATAACATCGTTTTGACACAATGAGCAGGTGTAATGTATATTCAATAGCCGAACTTCGGTGCTTGCACTGACGAATCAAGTAAAGCATGCAGGCAAAGTAAGAAATGCGATAGGAAAGCGCGCTGAAGTGCGGGTTAGAGCTGCGTGGTAGGCAAAGTTCATTGCAGATGAGCCGAGTTAGTTGCTGGTCTGCAGTGGAAGTTCAGGTGAGCCGTCACTGGCAGGTATACTTACACAACCACAAAAGAAGCGGTGGAGCCAAAAAAAGGAGATGACGCAACTATAGCCGCCAGTACCCTCAGTGAGTTTTGCACGTTTCGGATTAACATATACGCGCAACGCCACCAACCGTGTTTCCATGCAGCGGCCAGTAGTACACCTATCTCAGTGCTGTATCTCGTTCTCTTTCAAATCCCCGCCTGCAATGTAACATGGAGTTGCGTGCCCAATGCTGAAGAGAGATCCTTTCGGTGCTCTCTTTCTCTGGGAATGCTAACTAGTCAGTGTCAGGCAGATGGCGAAGAGCCCTGACAAGCTTTGCGTACCCAGGCGCTATTTGTTAGAGCACATTGTCAGGTGCGCTTGCCATTAGCAGCAGTGTCAGTTAATGCTGCCAGTTCTCGGGAAACTAAGTAAGCCAATTGGTTTCCGAAGCAAAAGGAGAAGTCGCGGTTTCGCCGGCGACGCGAAGCATTGATACAATAATAGCGAATTATTAGACAACTACATGAAGTAAGTTTCGCACTCTTATCGGCCGTGAAAATTGAATCAAGGTGCCACTTAATAATTAAACTCCCAATTATGGTGGCACCCACGCCCAGGCATACACGAACAGATATCTCCCAATAGCCGCGAACACTCGCTGTCACAATGCTAGCCTGAACAAGAGCGGCAGCAGCGGCGAGCGAATTCCGCTTCGTGCTGACCCTCATTCCAATGCACACAAGGCAGGGCGAGAACACAGCACACACGAAGTTACTAGTCATCTTGGCTCTCCTAGCCTTGATTCGGCTCGCCTAGGTAGGCATGGCCCGCTCATGCACCCCATGTCTAGCCACGGCCAGGCTAGAAGAAGAGACGCCTGTTCCCCTGCTCGATCCACCCCTCACCCTTGAGCACGGGAGTAGATAGCGTGCATCAAGCCTGTATTCCTTTTTCGGATCACCTTCGCACAATTTCTCTCGTACCTACAGCATACAGCGCGCGGGGTGAGATCTGACCACACCAGGACTTCATGCGGAATTTCACGGCGACATGAATGCCGACGGCACAAATTCGCTTGGAGGGTCCATATAATTGTTATTGCAATGAGAAAGCATCCCGAAAAAGCTTTTTCAGATCTTAAAAGCGAACATATGTATTTATAGACGCAAACGATGGAAATAGACA
The DNA here is from genome assembly GCF_023375885.2 of Dermacentor andersoni. NCBI lineage: Eukaryota > Metazoa > Arthropoda > Arachnida > Ixodida > Ixodidae > Dermacentor > Dermacentor andersoni. The sequence continues at coordinate 87,234,198 of NC_092821.1, forward strand.
TTTATAGACATAATAAAGTCAGTGCTAAGCCACTTCTTAACCCATAATTCGGGCTAAAACATCAAAAGGAAGGGGTCCTGGCGCGCCGGAACAAAAAAAAAACATTTCCCCATAATCCGGTCTCTAATAATAGTATAGAGACTAGACGGTCTTTTCACTGTCATCAACAAAACTTATCCACTGTCATGTTCCAACAGCCGACCGCGGTTGGGTTTCAGCGTACCTTTTACGAGATCCTGCGCTGTTTGAGGGCATGTCGAGCCCTACTATGGCTGATATAGAACGCATTCGCTTTTCATGAAAAATCGCTTATAATAAAGCACATTTATTTCGCGATTACTTCAATATAACGAGGCTGTACTGTATTTAGTTATGGCTGCATCCGAATTTCCCGAACATGATGAACGGGGGCACTTGCTGTCCGTCCCGATTTTCTTCGTGTGCGTGCGTGCGTGCGTGTATGCGTGTTGTTAGCCGCAATAATGTGCCTTTTACAACAAAGCTGTATATGGCTAGCCGATTCGTCCATCCATTTGTCCGTTCCTCTGTCTCCTGTACGCCAAAAACGCCTCCGACGCATGCCCATGCACATTCGCGAGAAAAAAAGAAAGTCGCGTCGGTCGCTCTGAATGTCATCATCTTCCGTCTATGTATGAAGTGCTCTGCCATTTCAGCGTGATGTTATCAGTCGTGGCGGTCGAATGTTATTAATCTTATCGACCCTGTTATGACGCATGACCTTCATGGCCATATAGAAAACGTAGGATGGCGGCGCCCCTTCGCTCCCATTGGAGGGTCGAAATCCATAATAAAACGCAATAGCGTACCCAACAATCGTCGGCTTTAACGTCGACCTAGCGCGCTTCGGCGGCAAGTGGATTGCATAGTTCCTGTTGGAACGATTTCGAATTGAGTGCTACACGGACGTCAATGTGGCGACCACGCGTCACCGGTCATGTATAGATGTAAGCTTTGGCAAGAACGTGTCTGGCATAGCAGTACAACCTATCGCGGTGTACCACAGCGACCACGAAGCTATGGTGACTCTCGCAACGAATAAGACAAAATAATGACAAAAACCACGAAGTTACGTGTATGTGTCTTTAATCAGTCAATATAGCAATAACCGTATAAATTAATAGTTGCCGATATAGTCATCCCAATACAGCTTCTCTAGTTATGCTTCTTCACAGAGTGGAAGGATAGCTTTACAGAGTTAAAGGGCACTAAATTTTTTTTCATTCTTCTCGGCTGCCACTTCGCAGAATTACGCCTATGCGTGCAATCGTCACTACAGTGTGCGTTGTGCTGACCGTGGTGATTTTCTGCGTCGCCATGGTGGCCCTTCTGTACGGAGGTAAGGGAACACTATGCGCACCCTGTGGAATAATGGAAATTGGATTAGAAGTCCCATTAGTGTGCGGCAGTCGAACAAGGTTTTCTGACGTCCCATGCCAGAAACTTCAAGCATAAGGCGCCATCGACTAATTGCATGGAACCGTGAGAGTGTCGCGTGCAACAGGAAAACGTAGAGTAGTACCTGTAACCCAACTGCTGTAAAGAGAAATACGACTGTTGTATGAAAATATAATATTGCCAAGTTATGGACCTATCCTGAAGCGTCCGACATCAATATTAAATGTGAAAAAATGAAAAAATTCCACGTGAAAGTCTCTAATATATTAAAGCATGAGAGCCCTCTAAAGTAGCTCCCTTGTAGCAATGCAGCCGAACTCTGACAGTGAGTCATTGTGGAAACCAAGCTGAGCCAAGTGCTCAGAAGCGTTCAGCCTATGCAATTGAAAGGAAAGTCTGAAACGGTATCGTGCGTTGATACAAAAAACGACACCTTTATGAGTCATCGTGGAACAGGGACATCAAAAATTTGCTTTGTTGAAATACGAGTGTATCGCGTTTTACAATCTCGTAAAATATTCTTTAGTAGCAAAAAAAAATGAAATCTGCGGATCTCACGTACTGCGGAAATCGATGTAAGCGAAGCTTTGTACGCTCTTTGCTGTGAATAACGTAAACTAGCGGTAATGATGGCGGCGAATGTGTACTTTCTTCAGCGCTTCGTCCAATACGAGATGGGTGAGTTGATGTCAAACGTTGTCATGCGTGCACCATTGCTGTGTGTCTGCGTAGTCCACAGAAGATACAGGGAGAGGCGCATGTTTGATGCGTTGTTATGCATCATTGTTCATAATCTCTGATAGGGTTCAGCATCAGATTGCACATCGGATTGTGACAGCAGCAGTCTGCGCCACGTTTCGCTACACAGCGACGACGCTTTTGTTCCGCACGACGCGTCTTTCAGGCCTGGGTGTCTTCGACCCTCATTGCACAATTTAGAGGCATTCTTCTTGGGCATCTTTACGTGCTCCTTCTGCATACGTGGGTACCATGCTGTTGAAAGGAGAGCACCAAGCGCTCGCTTCATGCTATGGATCATTGTAATATTTGCACCACCACAGCACAGCACGCGACCACAGCCCAGCACCGGCATTTCAATGGATAGCAAAGCAAGCACAGTAAGTGCCATACACGCAAACTGTGAAACGCTGCCGCGGCGGCGCCGGCGGGCATGCGCGGAGGCGAGCGCCATCTGGTGGTGTTGCGAGAAACCCAGCGGCGCGCGCAAACCCGACCACAGCCGCAGCCGCAGCGCCTGGAAAGCAGAGAGAAGGGGCAAAGAAAGCTTCGTTTTGAAAAAAAACGGGTACACGCATTAGTGCGATACACAAGGTAAGCCGTGCTATAAGGATCACGATTGTACAGATACTCAGTCAGGTTTGATCTTGTTCAGTGATGAATGTCCCAATTCTTGCATCTTTCTCAGAGAAAAATGAGTCGTGCACGTTTTCACGGCCCAGCTTGAGCCTGATTGTGGGGCGAACCGGCTTTATTCTGCACCAGCTCGACCAGAGGACAGCGGTCAAATCCAGATCGCACATTTCGAAGCATTGCTAATAACCCAATACGAAGCGACATCTCGCAGAGCATCCATCCAGGATGGAGTGCGCTTGGCCCACCTCCTTTCTAGGTGCTGACCGACATTCATCGCGAGTCGCGGCAAGCGCATAGGAGGGAGCTATCGCACACTGGCAAGCGTACGTCTGGGCTTTAATTTTTTTCTGCTGAAGTCGAATCGTCGGGCTCGCTCTTCTCGACTCTTCGCAAGCGCAGCAGCATTTACCACGCACATCTCACGGTCACAATGCACACTGGCGCGTGCAGAGCAACATGTCCCTACCGAGACGGAGCAAGATTTCGCCCCAGAGCCGACGAAGCCCCCGCCGTTGCCCGAAGTTCAGGTGATCGACAGAGTTGCAAGCACTGCGAGCAGCCCGCTACCCTCGCCAACCTCGATGGCGACTGCGCTTCCCACCAAACCTGTCCTTCCGGCGCGTAAGTGCCTTAATCACCTAGCCGCCATATGGCCCCGCCCGAGTAGAAAACCAAGTACGTTTAAGATTACCTTCCTTGTGAAAGAAAGCACCATGCAGGAGGTAGCTTGCCATAAATAAAAACTGGATTGGTTGTTTCTGAACCCTCTTTTCAACGTAAAGAAACGCACTATGACCTCAAGTGACTGATAAGCATTCTTTTTTTCATAGTTCACCTGAGATGTCAAACTAACTAAGCACACTAAAAGATACTCTCAGGGGCGCCACGTGATGGCAAAGGGTATGTCGTTCTTTTCATCCAGCTGCAGTTTACTGCTTTAGTTTTTTTTTGTAATCCTTTGCTCAGGTTACATGAAACAGCCGTATTATGAGGCGTTGTCTCACTCACTGCTTTAATTCGGAGAAGCCGCTCCAGACCAGCCTGAAGAAGACGGCAACGAGGAATGACGGTAAATAAATCCGAATGCGAAAGATGAAGCTCACGCGTCACGCTCACACTAGCATCCACTTTTCCCCGCAGTGGCGAGCGTGGTGCTTTCCGCTGAAGGAGAAAATGAAGTTGCAGTTTATCAGGTCTTTTTTTTTTTCACGCACGTGCGAATTTGCTAACATTGGGAGCGAGGGCGCGCATTCGACAGCTGATAAGAGTTGTGAGACCACGTCGCCCCGCCGGTGGTGTTCAGCTCTATGGGTATTAGAGGGTTTGCAAAATAAGCGCACCCGATTGGTTTCGCGCATACCGGAAGCCCCACGCCCTGCTTGCTTTATCTCGAACTTCTTTCACGTCCTTTTGTAAACATGGTTGGCGTTCTTTTCAACGCCCGGTGGATTGCGCGTTCTAACTCCCAATGCACAAAGCTAAATAACTCCTAGTGTGTCTGCGCGAGTGCCACGTGCATTTCGAATGGCGTTGCGCTTTAGGGCGTTCAGAGTTTCACGCCACTTTTGGTACCTCTGCGGCAGGACCTTGAGGCGCCTTTAGTATTCGCCACAATTAACGTTGGTGATTCGCAGAAACCCCCATGACGCGATTTCCCGTGGTCTGCGTATTCGGGACTGCGACGAACCAGTCACAGCCGCTGCCTGCGGATGGCGTGTGCGACTTCACCTTTTACGACGGCCTCTACGTTGACCCACTGGACACGCTGCAGAGCCCGCGCTTCAGTGCACCGGTTGAACATGTGCTCAGTCACGCGGCTGTTCACTCTGCTACGCAATACGGCCTTTCCTTTGACTACAGGTGCGTGGGCATTCTACCTTCTTTGGTGCATTTACTGCTTCAAGCATTCTCGGTAACCGCGATTTCGTGTGACTGTGTAACCGCTTTCATCGGTCGATCCCGAAGGTTGTGCGGCATAACACAGCGGCAAATACCGTGCCCGGTATTTGGCGCTGCGTACGATACCCGGTGGTATCGTAAGGTGGCATGGCCGTGAGGGAAGCGTTGCGGGTCCCGGTAAGTGTACTAGGTAAATATGCAAGTTCTAAGGAAGAGAGAAAAGAGTAAGGAAATGTAGGCAATATGCTACAATAGTACGTAAGTATGGAATACCTTGATTACTTCAAGCAGGCTAGGTGACTATGTTGTCACAACTCTGTTTAAAAGGGGACGCCTAATCATCATCATCATCATCACATTCTCACATTCTTCCCTCGTTGCAGCTAGCGTTTTGAGTTGTCCTTAAAAGAATGAACCTCTGGTCAAAGGCGAAGACATCGATGTTTGGGACACTGCACTTCTGTTCCCAGCATCTGCGACCTCAGGCGGTATACCCTGGGTTTCGAACCGGTCCTTAAGGAAATAACGCTCAAGGTATCGGTTGGATCCCGCGCGCGGGTAAAGGACGGCTGTAAACTTATAGCGCCATCGATAATACTTAATGCAACATGTAGTGCCGCAAATAACCACCTCCCAAAGCAAGCTAAGCGCATTCTCTAATAGCAATCGAGGTTGTTTTTTCATATTTTTTTCATGTTTCGTACGTGTCGTCAGGAGCAGAAAAGCAATGTCCGATATGTTATATAGCCATGCTTTGTTTGGGTTACAGTTGGATTACTTGCCAGACCATGTCGTTACCGGTCGTAAGTTCTTTTTCCTATTGTTTTCTCTGTTCTTGGAGCACAAAACTGTATCATTCGGGCCATAGCACTGTCCAGTCCCGCTCAAGAGCATCCTTGCTTTGGCGGGCTGACAAAATATTTTATTTGTATGTTTCATTTTCTAATAAAGAGAAAAAAAAGTGATGAACTTCACTAGCACGTCTTGGTAGCCCGGAGATGTCACCACTACACGAACAGACAGTGACAGCAGGAGCGCGAAGTACCAACACAGTTCATTGTCTGCTTCCTGTCAGAAGCAATCTAGAGTACTTTGGCGGGCGTTTCAGCATACGCAGTGTTGTAGAAATTAAAGCTGAGATATCCTTTCTGGACTTTTCGATTGGATTTTCGGTAATGTTTATCTCGTGTTCTACCTGAGCAAGCGCGTTATAAGTTTTGCTGCACTTGCAAAGTGTGTTTGCATATACGTAACTTTTTTTATGCTCTTTGTAGAAGTAGACCCGATGTGGCCGAGAGTTGTACCTGTGATCTTAATGCCAGCTTTCAAGTCAAACAAGAAGAAATACAAAAAGAATGTTTCTGCCTTCTTCTATATTAGCAGTCTTGAACTGGCGAAACCTCAACGTTTCCTTTTCTAAGCAGATCAACTCAAATGCATCCAGTCTCTTTACTTTTGCTGCTAAACAGTGTCGGACCACTTTTCTGGGCATGCGCCTTCATGTATTCGCCTTTAATATATAGCACTCTTAGCTCCTGCTTTATATGCAAGAACCGAAGTTAGAAACGGCGTGAGGCGGCAGGGCTACCCACTTACCAACCAGAGGTCATTTCTTTACTCACTGATAATCTAATCTGTGTGCTAGTTAGAGGAACAATCCCGCTGCGGAATTTATAAATTATTTCAGATTAACCGCACCATCGTTTTTTTTTCGCAACCTTTATTGATAAAATCATTTTTGCGGTTTACCTTTCCGCTCACAGAAACACATCAAAGGTGGCACAGGACCTTGAAACACAAGCAGGGCGTTCCAAGATTGAAGAACTCTGGACGAGAGGCATACGCCATTACGGATTTCTTTCCATCGAGCACGCGGGACAAAACGACGGTCAGGAATTCCACGAAATCATGCAGATTCTGGCGGTAAGTGCGTTTGCTGTCAAAGCGGTCTCTCTGAACGCTACTTTACAAAGGCAGCACTGTGTTTCTTTCACCTGGGGTCTTTGACCGTTACACTTCGCACATTATGTGATTACAAAGCGGTCCGCTCCAGTGTAATAAACCGGTCCACTGAAGAAATTTTACACGTCGCTCAGGACGTGTAAAAATAGGGTGAGCTCCGTATACAGCACTTGAGCGAAAAATGTGAAGATGCGCAGGTACTGTAGCCTTGGTGTGCCTATACACATGAGACTTACTTGATACAAAGCGTTAGCTCTACTTGACTCGTTCCCCAATTTCATGTCGTCGTTGCAGTCCGCAAAACAGAGCTTCACAGCCCACCAGGAGATGTTTTCATTGGTGGAAGGACACGCGATGCCGCGTGCACTTCCATTAATAAGATAAACGAGCTCAGTCACGTGACGCCTGACGCGACGCTCGGTTCCCTGCAGCACCACCACATGATGCTGCCCTCCGCGCATCACTAGAGTTACTGTATACGTACTCCCATTGGGAAGCGTATGCGGAAACGGAGAGAGGCATAAAGGAGAAATGCCTCAACCTGGCACCACTAGTGTATCGCAGTTGGGGAGCTTGTACAGTAACACTACGCATCATGGGCGGTCGAACCCACCGAATGCATCCGCACCATCGTGGAAGTTGTGCCTCGGTGCGGTCGTGAAACCCTCCCTTCGCACCCTTGCTCTTCGTGAGTCGGTTGCAGCCCGGTCGTTTGCCGCCACTTCGCGTCATCTATGTGCTGCCACCGCCGGGGGCACCTGTGGTGGTGGTTCACGATTACGACCATCAGAATGAAATTTAAAAAAGTATACAAATAGGCTGGAGTGCATACGGCAGACATTGCCAGATCCTGACTGGAAGCTTAGCAGCATCGTTGAAAAGAATGGTGTACAACTACTGCATTCTACCTGTGCTAACACACGGAGCAGAAACTTAAAGGTTGGCAAAAGGAACTCGAGAACATGTTAAGGACCGAGCAAAGAGCCATGGAACAAAATATGTTAGGCGTAGGCGTAACGTTAAGAGCCAGGAAGAGAGGTTCGGTGGCGGCGAAATGCGAAAACACCCGTGTACTTGGATTTAGGTGCACGTTAAAGAACCTCAGTTGGTCGAAATTTCTGGAGTACTCCACTACGGCGTACCTCATAATCAGAAGGTGGTTTTGGCACGTAAATCCCCATAATTCAATTCAGGAAGAGATGGTGTGGATCAGAGAGCGTACGGTGATAGCCGATATTCTAATTGACAAGAGACAAAAAAAGGAGCTGGCCAGGCCATGTAATGCGTAGGATGGATAACCGGGGGGCCATTAGAGCTACATAATGGGGGCCAAGAGAAGGGACACGCAGTCGAGGACGGCAGAAGACTAGGTGGGGTGAGGAAATTATGAAAGTTGCAGGTGCTAGCTGGAATCAGTTGGCGTAAGACGGGGTAATTGCAGATATCAGGGAGAGGCCTTCGTCCTTCAGTGGACGTAAATATAACCTGATGACGATGTACGTACATCACGACCCTTCTTGCGCAGTTTCGATTAGGTTTTCCCGAGTGCTGCATTTGGTATTTCTGGATATTGTTGCCGCTTTATCTAATAAAAACCCAAATAGAAATTTCACTTCGAGCTAGCGCTGGCATTTGAGCTACGTCGGTTTTTATCAGTTCATTTAATAAGCATACCGTGTCAACTAGCTCGTTCATGCATTTCTTTCAAATGCGGCGCTTTCAGCTCACGAACTTGGCTGCTGCCAAGCATGTGTGAGTCTTTTATTCTTCTTTGCAGAGCCTTCATGCCTTGCTGCAAATGCAACGTAGTCAGGCTGCGGAGGCATCTTATTTGGCCATAGGCCTTTTCCTGGAAGACACAGCCATCAAGGGTGCTCTAGACACCATGAGGTGAGAAAAGGATTACGACTTTGTCGGGCAGAACTGCGCGCTAGGACGTTCCTGTGCCAAGTAATATTGCTAGTAGTGTGGTGCCTTTATTTGCTAGTTCAGTGCGTATGTTTCCGTAGATAAAGGTATGCAGTCGTTATCTCTGCAGGCAAGTATACATGCCGGATTTGATTATTGCTCATGGCCACATCGGATACGATGACCGGCAGTTCGGGACAGACTGCAAGATGATCTACCCGACGCCATTCAACTCTGATGGGCGATATCGAGAAAGCCAGGTAGCGTACAATATCCGTGTTTTTTTTATGCCTAGAAGACGAGGAGTCCAGCAGTCTTGCTATTGCAGAGAGTCCAGAATGGAAATTTTACTTAATTTATTTGCTCATGAGTCGACCTAGCCCTGCTCATTGGAACCTGTGCAGACAGTTCTTGCATAAACACTCCTTCGGCACGGCAACTCAAGTAAAACGAATATGATGAAAGCCGCACAGACAACTGGGTCTTCTACTGAAACAAGAATATAACCTAACAAATCTTTTAGTGGAGCTACAAATGCGCCAGAAATCCAATTACAAAACTCTTTGTACAAGGAGTAAAAGAAACCAATATTATCTCGATACAAGTTAGTCAGAACTATGTAAGTACATTTTACCTAGCGCGAGCATTCTCGGTGTGCGTGTGGGCGTGTGTGTGTGTGTGCATGTGTGCATGTGTGCATGTGTGCATGTGTGCATGTGTGCGTGTGTGCGTGTGTGTGTGTGTGTGTGTGTGTGTGTGTGTGCGTGTGTGTGTGTGTGTGCGTGTGTGTGTGCGTGTGCGTGTGCGTGTGCGTGTGCGTGTGCGTGTGCGTGTGCGTGTGTGTGTGCGTGTGCGTGTGTGTGTGCGTGCGCGTGCGTCATGGAGGTTGTTGGCTCCAGACTGCCGTTGGTTACACTTTGCTCCTCGTAGAGTCCAGACGTGTGTCGAGTGAGCACTTTGAAATGTGGTGAGCGTGGCAAGGATCAAGTCACGAATCCGGGACCTCACAGAGGTGTGTCGTAATGCCTACCGCATTTCTCTCACATTTACCACTAAATTACCATTATTTGCTTTTCCTGCCCATGTTTAGGGTAGCCACACTGGCGCGACCATGGTTAACCTCCGGGCCTTTTGTCTTGCATTCTCTGTCCTTTTCTCTATGATGTTGCGCCTTCCTTTGTCGGTGGACTGCCTGATCTCTCGTAGGTCGAAGTACGAAATGAAAGAAACCTAGCCGGGCTGGTCGCGGGAAGCTCTTTTTGCATTCGTGAAGCGTCGATTTAAAATATACATTTCTTATCTAATCCTATAAATGACAGCGATATTGGCGAGGTGAGTCGCGGTAGCTCGTGGGTTTGGACTAACGATGCTCTTCGCAATGCACTTTCGTTTTATGCGTGTTTGCGAACCTGAGTGAAAGGAAGGAGGGTAAAAAAGGCCTTCCCGAAATATGAAACATTCGGAATAACCTTTTGTTCGACGGTTGGTCATATCTTAAAGGCCCATGATACCAACTACTTCCAGGTTGGTATCAGCTTGCCAAGGGGGAAGTCATATCAAACGTTGTCCATCGGATAGGCTTTCAATTATCAGAAGAGTATTTTATGGAAATTTCCTTCCTTGCCATGAGATGAAAGTTCATAAGCGTTTAAATTTTCTTTATTCTTAAGAGCTCCTATTAATAAACGGTTTCTGCCTTTTAGAAACTCTTAAATTAAAAGTAAGTTATGTATAATAAATTATTTCGTTAAATGTGCAAACGCACGCGCAACAAAACTCCTAGTCCATTTCTCAGTATTAACTCAATGATGATGTAGTATATCTATACTGTCATGATTAATAATGTGAAGAACAAGGCAGTTCCAAAAGTGTGAGTCACGAATCTAACTCATCATAAGGTCAGCTCATTAAGGTGAGCCGCGCCGACATACCAAAAATTCAAGAGCTAAAAGCACTTTTTTAAGACTGGTATTTATGAAATCAGGATTTCGTGGTTCAATGTAGCACGGTAGTCTAGGGGCCAGTTCCACCACGGGCACTTGTTGGAACTCATATTTCACGTGACTGTACGTATGTGAGCATTAATTCTCACAAAATCACAGTATTTTTGCTTTAGGTCTTAAAATTAGACAGTGACAACGTACGCTACAAACCCTAACCCTATAATACTTCAGTACTTTTTGTTCTAACATGCATGTCTGCGCTGCTCCATATGTTACAAAGTACTGAAAATGTATGCAGTGCTTTTCCCTAGACCGCTGTTTTTATTAACGGAGCCTGGTGGCGCCGACGCTCAGAAATGTAATCAAGGGCGCGCTCAACGATCCCGCACACCTTGTGTTATCTACCGTAGCACAGAGGTGCTTCTTGTATATTGTAGGAGAATTGGTTGTAAAGGTAGAAGTGCACGGTTGAGCCCACGTGTTTAAGCTCATGAGCTTGATTTGCGCCTAGATAACCTGTCCAAGCTTTTACACTTACTTTATAAGAAGCGTACTGTACCATCAGTAAGGCCGCTGCTTTTAAATGTACCAAACAAAATTATTAAATAAATACAGATATTGGTGGCATCATGTTATCATTGGAGTTTTCAGATTGGTAAACTCTTGATGCGAAATAAGTTGAAAAGTTTTGCGAGTCATTAACGAAGCTACGCTCATTAAATTTTCAATAAGTGATGCTAGGTGGCTAAAGAAAATGACTAGTTTGGAGCCCGTCCTTGAGGTTATCTAGCCGAGCCAAGAAAGTTTGATTAAACATGTTCCTGTAAGAGCTGTGCGAACAAAAATTTTCCAATTAAACCTAGTTGGAAAGCGTAACCGACGCAGAAAAAACTAACGCGTTCCACTTGCTATGAAGAGGCGTACAAGCGCAGCTTGTGTTGACTTGTTTAGTGCTTGTGTTTTAATGTGTATAAGTCTAACCTTACTTATTACTACAGCGTGTGATGAAATGTGTGACTTTTGTTTAAGTAACTACAGGAGCACCACAACACAACGCTGATAACCTGTTTTGGTTTTCATTCATAGTTCTTTTTCTTTTTACACGGTATTGACACTGCAAGGGAATATGATGGCTTTGTGATCCCTGCGGTACTCAGATAGAGGTTGCAACGTCCGTATGTTACGCATATCATTAGCAAAGGTTAGATCTGTACACGTGCCTCATATGATGACTAGACAGTTTAGGTATCAGACAGTTTTAGTTAAACGGTTGCAACCGAACGTAAAAAAGCAAGGAAAAGGAAATAGCATCGTCCTCACTGCGCATGCTCCGAACGTTGTAAGGTTTCTGCGGTTCACGCGCGCTATGCTAACTTACGTTATCTGGCTAGTTTAACATCCGTAATGTTTACGGACGCTAAGAAATAGCGTTGTCGAACATGGCGGCGCCCATGGCTCCCGCTTCAGCGTGAATTCTCGTGATAGCTACGCCCTCACTCGCGTTGATTGCCGGTAACTATTATAATGAGCTTTCGCTTTCCCGAGACTCACCTGAAAGGTTAGTTATGAGCCCATAGCACGTCCATTTTCTGAGTCTGTTCGACGATTCTGGCTCCCGTACGCCTAATGAAACGCGTCCACATAGCAACAGCAGGATGGTTGCTAGTGGACCGTCTTGGCTTGGATACGTTTGGCACGAGGCAGCAGGTGGCGCCGTGTTTTATAACGTTTTCTTTACGTTTGTGTTTCCTTGAGGTAAACTTGAAAGGACACGCGCTGTAACGTCCGCAAGGGTGCTTACGTTTGACGTACGTAAGGCGACAAACGCTATTCTAAAACTGTCTAATAACGTAGTTATCATAGCGCACGTAAACCACAAAACGCAATAATGTTCGGAACATGCGCAGTGAGGACGACGCTATTTACATACGTAATGCGTTTACGTTTGGTTGCAAGCGCTATTCTAATGTTGTCTAGTGAACCAGCTAGCCCGTCAGTCAATCCTTGCAAAGCTGTAAAGTCAACCCGACCGCACCTTATCTTTTGTGATGTTGTCATCGATAGTTGGCTCCACGAGCATGTTCCTGGCGTATAGTCGGCTTTACATATTTATTCACTCTGTATTTTTCAACGGCAAGCAGTTTAAAGATTTAATGTCAGTATAGCAGCGAACGTGGGCCGCCGAAAGCTTGCTTGGTCGCAGAAGCGATGTATGACACCATGATGGTAGAGATTTACCTTGTCGCTGGCATCAAAACAATGCGCTGCCGCCGAAGGAACGAATATAACGAAAGGCAACTGCTAGGTAGCTGCTCACGCAGCTTGTCGATGGTGACGGTGCCATCATGCCGAAATTTGGGACGGCGATAATGGCGGCTCAGGCGTTTTTCTTTTTTCTCTCTTTTTTGCATCTTTTTTCAATTTCAGAGGGAGCTAATGCTATAAATTCAGAGTCATTCGTTCTTGTGTCGCAGGTTTAAATGCGGATTTCGATACACTTTTTATCCCACTCACCACCGAGTGTAGGTGTAAGCGGAGAAATGGTCACTCGCTTGCTCACACACACACACACACACACAAATACACACAAAGATACGACAAATGTTCGCCCGCTTTCACATTTACACGCGCCCATCCATGCACACATGCACAAGAATGTACGCACCCATGCACACGGAACTGTACTCGCACACAAACGCGCGTATGCTAGCACATGCATACATGCACTCGTGCACACGCAGATTCAAATGCGGAGGCACAAAGATGCGTGCACATGCAAGTGCAAACGCAAATACACACGCGCGCACGCTTAACGCGTGCATACGCATCCCTCTCCTTCCTGCTGCCTCACAAAAACATGTGCGTACAGACTGAGTGATACTCGCTCTGCAATTACCATTCAAATTCCAGCTGCAATAAATAGCCTTACGGTTTAAATATTGTACTTCTTCAAGTCAATGTGTCCTGTCACAGTGCAAGACCATTCGCTCCTGTCGTGTGACATACCCGCTCATCCCTGATCAAAACACTGCTTTAACGCACCACCAATGTTCCGACTGAGTGCCATAAATGCCATTTTGTCAAGAGGGACCACCCTGTCGGCGCAGTCAGTTGAAATTTGTTGATACTCGGCCTATATACTGAAACAAAATGTTCTAAAATTTTTTTCCATTCAGTTACGCATGTGCATGGCCGTGAAGTTCCATAGAAACGGTAGTTTTTTTTTCTTTTTTAGCATAACACAAAGACATGCGCATGCTTGTCGTTATGTTATCTGAGGAATAAAATCTAATAATAAAAACGATGACTTAACAACTCAACGCCCATTTCTATGTTTTAGGAAGTAAAAATAAAAAAATGTAACAATTGAAGAGCACTTCCGCAAAAAAATCTTGAATTCTGTGTTTTGACAATATGGTGGGAGACTGTCGAACCCACTCCTACGTGGCGTTAAAAAAAAGATCGCGCAGCAGCCTATCGAACCACAGCTAGCATAAAGCAGAATGGTAGTTGCGAGCGATTAAACCACTCGTCCATGGGTTCCCACGCTCGCGCAGTGATAAGCTCCGGTTTTTATAGATGCCACGTGAATTTACAAAACTGTGTTTCAAAAATTGCTTTTGGGAACAGTGTTACGCCATGTGTGGAGATTCGAGATAGGCATGAATTCAAAGCTGAATCTCCGGACTACATACGCTGTAGCGGCTTATACGATAGCAGCCGTAGTTTTATCACAGCTGCCGTTTCTGTCTCGAAAATCGAGTGCAACATTCCGTCGTTTCCACAGGCTTCCATTGCTGAGTCTTTAACGACTCTGGGAACAAAATTCTAGCCTTCCACAGCGTGACCACTGCATTTTTTCTCGTGTGGATTGTCTTCTAGACCATGTCTATCACATGCCCTTTTCAATAACCGACCTGCAGTTCTAATTATTCGTGATAAACCCACTCCTTCCGTTTAAAACGCGCTAGCTTCGTGCCGCGTCCGCTTGGGGTGCTAGTTGGTGCCTGTCCAGAAAAGCTAAATACGGGGACCGCAATAAACATAATGCTGAATGTTCATCTGGTATGTGGTTGCGCTTGTCATATCTACCCGCCTGCATCTGATACACTCGTAGCACCCATATTCTCGCGGTCACGACGTCATGATGGACGCAGGCGGGCAAGCTATTCAGGACCAACTCACACTCAAGCCCTTCATCAGGCGTACTTTAGGGTAATAAGCAAATAGCACGTTCAGCCAGTGACAAGAATGAAAGCGGCAAACTTCGCTGTAGTACAACGTAGTGATGCAGCTCACACACAGTCCCGTACACATGGAGGGCTGAGCGGCCTTCCTATAAATGGCTGCATCAACATAGTGACGGGAGAACCACCGATACTTTGAGCATGGCTCGCAATATAACACCGATAACAGTGTAAACAGAATAAAAGAAATAAACGATAGTGCCAAGTAAAAGCTTAACACTTGGCAAGTAATTCATTTGACGCGCCTTGCCTCTCGCGTTCCAGCTCAATGCAGTGGCGATGCTCGAGAACATCAACTACGACACGACTTCCTTGGCCGTCTCGGTGGCGCTTTTCGCGCGACGTTACAAACCGGCGCACCCGGACCCTGTAACGAGTTCCGACGCCACCGGATTCCTGCCCGGCATGCAGTGCACATCTTTCAGGGGCAGATACCTGATTCCCGTGTCTCAAGTGAGTCTCGTAGGATGCACATTTGCACGCCAATGAAACACATCATGGAACTATTTGGCAGGATTCCAGCGAGCGTCCTTTCCTGCTCATCGAAGCACAAAATTGTTTTGGGGAATGCGTGCGGAAATTCTCACGATCGTACAAAACGCGACTCAAGTCAAATGCAAACTGGGGCTCCAGTGGATCTGTATATATGGTGGTTCATCCAGCATGCGAGTGATGGGCACGACGTGAATCTGTCAAAACTTGCCATTTTTGGCTTCAGACAGCCTTGTAACTTTGCGAGTTGATATCTTTTCATCCAAATATCGCGTTATAAACGGAAGAATGCTAAATTATTACGCTGCCCGCAGAGACTAATTGGCTTGCTGCGTTTAGGAAAGAAATACGGGTACTGGTAAAAATAATCTTGCGCTTATCGTCGCTTTGTACTAACTAAAGTTATGAAGGAAGATGCAATTTTATAGTCCGGATCGTTTAGTGTAGCATTTGCCACAGTTGCCAATCTGGTTATTGAAAAAACAATCTGCTGCTGAAGCGTCGTTAACATTTACTCCTGTAGCCGCCTGTGTACGGCTGCGGTAAGCAGCCATTATGTAAGGGTTGCCTACAACCTCAGTTTTTTTTTCTTACAAACTATGCAAGTAACTGAGCCAAGGGCTACACTGAACGCTCTGCTCAGCAAAATAAGATCTTTTTGCAAACTTTCATCAAGCACAGAGCAGCGATAAGCGAAAATTATTTTTGTACTATTTCAAGAGAAAGAAGCACCAACCTGATTTGGTTGATGTGGATGATTTCTCACACCAATAATTTTATTATCAGCTAAACGCCATCCATACAACGTAAGTGCAACATAAACTAGGAACTTGTGAGGCACTCTTGCCCTGATTTGCGACTTCAAGCCTTCGTTGTCTGGTGCACGTCCTTGCCTACTGCAACGAAATCTCGCTTCCGCTTAATTGGCTATAAATGAGTCGTATACTACTCGAGCAATCTTTGTAAAGCTACAAGGCTGGTAAATGTCAATTTTTTTTTACTGACAGCATTTCAATATTGTGTGTAAGCAGACGACGCATGCACTTTCTGATCATCTGATGACATAAACCTGCTGGGTTTACGTGACATAAACCCAGCACGTTCCATACAAGTTCCTTTCAGCGCACCGCGGGCATCCGCGAGCGGCGGCCAGCTTTTGTAGTGATGCCGAGCAGCCGCGCGCGTAAATCATGCGTCACATTCGGCGCACTGTAATGAAGGCGTTTTTTGAAAGGCACGAATTTTACGATATCAAGAACGTCTATACTTTTGCGACCTTTCTGAAACTCGTCCACTTGTATATTTCAAACGTAAAACCTTGCATCGTGACTACTTTGGATGTACGCTATCCGAAAGCAGCCTTAGCATGTCATCCAAAATTTTTTTACTGTTGGCCTTTTACGATAGCTTGTTGGACGTATGCGCTGCCTGTGAGTTTTACTCGCGTCTCGACAACCCTTCCGCTCACGTGCCTGATGCCTGCGAACGTGTTATCCGCTTAGGAGCACAGGTTCGCCCCGCATGTGTCGCAAACAGTCAACGCTTGGTCCTATTCCTGCGGCTAAGTTCCTTTATCTTAGCACGTTTTCCTTCTCGCGCAGTTCTGCAAAAATAGAGACTACTTGCGCAACCGCCGTCAGGACGCCTTCTACACCGGCAGAGCAACTTTTTCCAAGAAGCGACAGTGGACTATTCTGTACGACAATGAGTTTACTTTGGCTGAAAAGGTAAGCTTCCGAACCCATAATTTTCAACTATCGATCCAAGAGAGACACATATTCCGGAAGCGCTTTCGCGTATGTCCTGTCGTGGTTCGTTACTGCGCCGCATAATTGTCCATGTAGCTCTTCGGTAAGGATACCTGAAGGAAAGCAAGCGTTCAGTATAGAAAAATGACCAAACATGCGATTCTCCTAGGAAAGCAGATATTGAACGTTGCCGCAACATTCATAATGTGCCGCCCAATCTTCCACCCAGCGCTGCCGACCTTTACGTCTGAGGTGAATACTTTACAATTTACTCACAATGCTCAGAACTAGAGCCCTTTAATGTCAGCTCTCCTTAATATCCTGTAACTGGTACCCGTAGTATGAGATCTCTTCTCAACCTATTTTTAAGACCTATCTTATATTCCCTAACAACAAAAGCGGCCGAACTACCATCGGGAGTTACCATCGGCAGTCATCTCCTGATGACTGCCGATTGTAACGCTTTTAACACTGAATCAGTATAGCGCCACAACGTACAACCACCATCAAAAAGACTTACGTGTGAGACGAGTACTACAGTGAGATTCCTCTTTCGCGCTTCCCTAAAAACACTCCGCGCCATGTAGCGCCGCTTCCGCAAAGCCTGCACGTGGCCTCAGAGATGCTCGGTGCGCTGGTGCGTGCGAACGCAGAGAAACGCGTCGTGTGGCCACCGGGCTCCTCTCTCGTGCTTTTTTCTGGACACGCTGCGCCATCTAGAGGCCCTGCCGAGAAGTCCTCTCGGGGCCTCCAAGACGAGAAGCGTGGCACACTGGGGCCTGCCAGTGCTGAGGATTCTTTCTTCGCTTGCCGCACACTAAGTGGCACCTACTCAATGATCCAAATGGCCGACCGGTTGATTGAAGAGCGGCACATTCCCAGTGGAACATAGCTAGTTACTCCAGTTGGCGTCAAAGACGTTCATTGAAGAGTAGCACACGCCTATTAGCACATACCCAGTGATCCAAGTTGGAATCAAACAGGTTCATTGAATACCAGCACAGACCGAGCGGCGCATACCCAGGGCGCCGAAACGGCGTCAAAGAATTTCTTCCAACAGCGCTATACCTAGCCAGTCCCCTATCTACAGGGGCACGTGTCGGCGTGAAAGGCTCGTTGGAGAGCGGCACGTATGCACGCATTGCAACATACTCAGTGACTCTAGTGTGTCGAATGGTTGTGTCCAAAGCTAATGACCGCGCATAAAAAATCACACGGCTCGAACAGTAATAGACGTCTGGCCATAAAGGAAAGCGACACTTAAGTGACAGTGTAGCAGCGATCATAGCCGGCAGTCCTGAAATTGAGCGACACCATCCGAGCCTATCCGCTATACCGATATCTATATGAGACCCCTCATATGTTCTGTTGAACTTTGGTATCAATAGTTTTCAAAGTAAATTTGCAAACAAACTCGACAATCGGTGATGCATGGTCTTGTTGGTAAGGCAAACTTAAAATTGTTTTAAGCGCATCGACGACGGGCACAGGCGAGTGGACTACGTACTGCGTAATGACTACGTAAACAACTACGTAAAAGTATTAAAAACTACATGAAGTAAGGTTTCTAGCTTTATCGGGCGTATTAATTGCAGTAAACGTTCGCTTACTCATTCAATTAACAAGCACGGTGCCCCGTGCGTACACGCATACATCAAGAAATCTTACTCGGTGACCGCGGAGGCTCGGTGCCACAAGGCTGGCGTGAAGAAGAGCGCTGGCCTAAACGAGCGAATGCTTCGTGCTGCCTGCCGCTTCAACGTGTGTTCGACACTGAAGATTACGCGACCTCCAAGGCTAGGCGTGCGAGAAGACAGCGCACGTCAAGGAGCCGGAGATCTAGGCTCGACCATTCTGTGCACCAGCCACGCATTACACTCAAACCCCTTTATAACGAAGCATCCGGGACCTCCAGAATGCTTCATTATGCAGGTCACTTCGTTGTAATTGTCGCGCAGTGTACAGCTCGCAATAGAGCGGGCTAAGTACGTACATTCAATAAAAAAAACGTTTCTCTAACATGAATTCAAAAGATACTTTGTGAAATAGATCGCTAAATGTTTCTGTCTGCAATTCGTTTGACAAAATGTGCGACGGCGGCCAACCTTATTGCATCAAGTTTCAGAGCATGTTCAGCGGCGAAACGCAAGAGCTATGCCGATTGAAGCAGCGGATCATCGATTGCTGCAATCGCCTCCCTTTCCATCAAACTACATAGTTCGTTTACATGATATTCATCACTGTTCTCTTTGTGGACATTTGCGTCTATTCCACCATACATGGACTGTATCGAGACGGTCAGTTGGGCCACTTGGTTGGGATTCATCGTATGGTTCGTAACAGCGCAAAACAAGAGGCAGAAAAAAGGAAGGCAAAAATGACAACACGGCGCGTTGTCATTTTTACCTTCCTTTTGTCCCTGTCTTGTTTTGAGCTGTTACGAATCTTACGATGATGCACCCTAGATGTCTTGATGTCGTCAGTCATGAGTTGCGATTACATCATTCCTTCGTCATTAAATGTGACGTGTTCGTCAGCTATCACATCCGCTGACGCGTTAAAGAATTGACGCCAAGTCGGCGCTTAGGTTCAGAGCTGTGACGCCGGTGTGAGCCCATTACAGGCTTTAGAGATGCCTGGTAGCTGCCAAGGCATTGCTCCTTCTGCCTATAGTTGGCTTGCGGGCTGTGTCGCGCCAGCCTGTCCCCGCCGCTTATAGTTGGAACATCGTCCGACGAGTTCAAGCGCAGCACTAAACCTTGCTGTCGGTATCAGTGCTTCTTTCTCCTAGTCAAACTGAGAATTCGTTTGTTTGCTGTTGCAGAATAACATGAAATATAAGCGAAGGAAAATCCGCCGTGGTGGTTTATAGCCGCTATGCCGTTCCGGTGCTAAGCGCGAGGTCGAGGGATCAAATCCCGACCATCGCCACGGCCGCATTTCGATGGGAGAGGATTCAGAAGATGCCCGTATACCCTGCATTGAGCTCACGTTGAAGAATTACACGTGTTCATCATTTTTTCGTAGTTTCCCACTACGGCGTGTCTCGTAATCAGATCGCGGTTCTGGCGCGTAAAACCCAAGAATATTTTTTGTGTTAATTGAGGGAAAAGCCAATTGCTACTTGATTGCAATAATAGGCATATGGCAACCAGAAAGGAAGGAAAAGGGCTGTGCTATTATTACCCAATGCGCGAGATTTCGTGCATGATAATGACTGTGACGGCTGCATTCCACTGCCAACAAAATGCTGCCGCCATTGTTGGGAATCGAACTCACAACGTTCTGCTCACCAGCCAAATCTTATAGCCACTCAGCCGTGTTGTGGGCCGCACGCAATACTAAATGCACCTATAAAGCTCGTCGCTTCACAACACGGACCGATTCCTTCGTGCATTGACTGATCGATTCACTCAGTCATTCATTCATTCATGCGATTGTAGGGTTTAACTTCGCAAAGCAACAATGAGGCTAGGAGATACTGTAGTGGAGGACTCTGGAGCGTTTTCGACGACCCGCGGATTCTTAGCGTGCACCTCAATCTCAGAACGCGAGTTCGTATTCCGCCGCGATCCAAATGCGGCCGCCGCTTTCGCGAGTCGAACCCGCGACCACGCGCTCAGCACGCAAAACGCGAATGTTTTCGAGTGTGAGTGCCGCGCAGTCTTATATACCTCGCTGTGCCTCAAACCCGTTTCAGCTCTGTCTCACCAAGGAGAGGCACCTGGGACTGAGTTACGGCGTGGCCGTCTACGGCCTCGAGTACGCCGACCACAGCGGCGGCTGTCCCCTCCTTCTGAGCGGTGCCTATGCCCGCACGCGTCTCGCGAAGGCCCTGGTCCGTTTCTTCGAGAGCAGACCGAACGTCGACAGCATGGCCGACTGCACGAATATACGCCCGGAAGCAGAAGACAGCGTTCGCAATTAGTGCAGACGTGCAAACGTCGTGTGGAGAAATCCCTTATGGGCAATTTACTTTAGTTTTGCGCGGTTTTTGATTAACGTTATCTGTTTATAACAAACGTCGCTGCATTTCGGAATTATATCGATATCCACACAACCCGTGAGACGCGGCAATGCCTGTGCGTTTGTTAGGTGTCGGATTTACGAAGACGAGATTTTTATTATAAGGGATTGCGCAACATTTGAGAATTGAATTAGGATACCCACCGAGTTTGTGAAACTTCTCAAAGCTTGTACTGTTTCCCGAGTGCCGTGCTTTGAGAGGTCCCAAATAAAGTTTGATATCTGGTTTGTATTTCCTCTCACTTTTTAAACAAAGTCTCTTAACAAAAATGGAACACTCCGGCGGCGTGTTTTGTTTCACTGTTGCTGAGGCGTATTGGTCTGGCCTCCTGCAAATTTGGTACTGGTTTTCGACCGCTTCCCTAAAGGTCTCATTTCGGGCTTTTATACGGAATAGAGTAGGCCCTGGCTGACTAACATTTCATCTGCAGTTGTGTTCTTGTAAAGCGTCTTATATGCTCTTTTGTGTGAAGCTGTTTGGTTAGTGCTTTGTTGCGAACCCTAAATGCCGACAAATTCAGAGCTTGCCAAGAGGATTGAAGCAATTGCAACTAAACTGGAAATTGAATGCAGCCAATTCGCTGACGACATTCTCGGTAAACTGCATATCATATTGACCGCAAATAAAGACGGGGGCGTCTTTATTTGCGGTCAATATGATATGCAGTAAATACCAACTAGGCCAAAGTGAAGTTCTTCTGATTCTCAGTAAATTTCGGTTAAATTTGCAGTCCACTGGGCTTAATGCTGTTGAAATAAAAAAGCAGGTTGTAAACCTGGAAGCAAGTATCGGTGTCTTAAATAACATCGATGAAAAATTGCGGAACGAAAAACTCAAGCTTACAGCTTACAACAAAAAGCTCATCTCAGACAACAAAGCACTGTCTGAAAGGGTGGCTGAGATGGAACACTACTCTAGAATGAACAATGCTGAGGTCAGGGGCGTCCCATGCAAACCATTGGCACTAAAATTGGGTGCCCGGTAACGGCTGCTGACATCGATGTCGCTCATCGGGTCCATACAAAAGTGCAAGACAAGAAAAACATCGTGGCTAGATTCTGTTCCCGCACAAAGAAGGACGAATTTGTCAGCAAGGCACATAAGGCTAAGCTTCACCTAAGTGACATCGGGGTGAAAGCTTTTATTGACAGTGCGGTCTACGTCAATGAGCACTTGATGCCACGAAATAAAGCGCTCTTTTCAAAGGCGCTGGCTTTGTAAAAACAACACAAAATGCAATTTCTCTGGATCAGCAACTGCCAAATCAAGGCTAGAAAAGCCGAGAAAACAAGAGTGTACCACATTGCTGATGATTCAGACCTAGTGGTCATTAACTAATCGGTATTACGTTTGTGCCTCCCTTAACCCCTTTCTTGCATCATGGCGTCATACTACACAACGAGCGAGTTAAAGTACTTCCTTCAGAATAGTAATTGCTATCTTATTCATTTCAATGCGTGCAGCCTCCGTAAACATCTCGATGACTTCCAGAATCTTCTTTCAACACTTTCTATCAAGTTTTCATTCACTGCAGTCTCAGAGACCTGGCTTAGCGAAGATGATAAAAACTTGTACTGTTTGCCTTATTATAAATCTGAGTATACGCGCAGACAGTCCAGCAACTACGGCGGTGCAGCTGTCTATATCTCGTCGGGAATACCGTACAAAAGAAGACTCGACCTCACGTTAAATATTCAAAACTGTGAATCAGCGCGGTTGGAATTCGCTCCTAACTTTCTAAACACCGATGATAGAAACTTCATCTTTGGTTGCGTTTACCGTTCACCTTCCTCTTCAATTCCAGACTTTTGTATTTCTCTCGAAACAATAATGGCAAAGTTATCCCCTGAGACAAAAAATTTCATAATTATGGGTGATATTAACACAAATTTAATGGAGTCATCCCCGAGCTCTTTGAGTTATTCGTCTTATTTCCAGAGTTTCGGTTACGAATGTCTTATTAATATCCCTACTCGTTCAGTTCTTGGGGGTTCTAACACTGTAATCGATCATGCATTGTCTAATCTTTTGAATCCACATGATGCAGGAATACTTGAAAGTGACATTACTGACAATCTTTACATTTTTCTGCGCATTACATCTACACACTGTTCCTATTCCAATTCTTACACCAAACTTGTTTTTGATAAAAAAAATTTTCTCAGCAGCTGTAGCTCACACTGACTGGTCTTTCGCTCTTGACACAAATGATCCGCAGGTGGCCTTCTCGCGATTTATAACAAAGTTGATATCATACTATCATACCTACTCTCAGATAAGTAAATGCAGAAAGAAAGTGGCTTCACCTCAAAATCCCTGGGTCACCGATAGTTTGCTAAATGCCATGCGCACACGAGAAAACCTATATAAAAAACTAAAAGACAACCATTCAATATAAACGTACATGCGCGGTACAAGGAATTTTGTAACACACTTTCTTCACGGCTTAAAAAAGCTAAAACCAAATATTGTGAAAAAAAAATTACTTAGATGTGGTTCTGATGTAAAGAAAAAATGGCAAATAGTGAACTCCTTTTTGAATAGGAAACAAGGAGCGGATAGCATAACTAAAAGATCCCACGATGGTAATACTTATTTCGAACCTCTTAAGATTGCGGATGCTTTCAGTAATTTCTTTTTTGCTAATAACTCCACTCAAACTCAACACAACTTATACGCATCAAAGCGCCTTCCACATTCATTTTATATGTTTCCAGCCACTCCTGATGAGGTGGTATCAGTAATCAATAATTATAAGGCAACTAGTGCTGGACTGGACAACATTCATCGTGGTCATGTTAAATTAATCCTAAACCAATATTAGTTGAACTGTTTGAAATTATTAAACTCATGTTTAAAACAGGCACATTTCCTCGCGAGCTTCCATTGGGTTATTCCAGTTTTTAAGAAAGGCGATCGCTCATTACTATCTAACTAGAGGCCAATATGTATTTTACCCTTTTTTAGCAAGGTCATCGAGAAAATAATCGAAAAACGATTGATCAAATACATAACCAAATCTAATATTATTTCACCTGTCCAATTTGGATTTAGATCCGGTTACTCTACTGACCTAGCACTTGCATCTCTTACTGATCAATAAAAGAAAGCCATTGATAACGGTAAATTCGTAGCATCCTTATTTGTAGTCTTTCCAAAGGCATTTGACAGCATTGACCACGAGATTCTTTATCTTAAACTAGGTTCAATTGGTACCACAGGTCCTCCTTTACTATTATTACGCAGCTACTTACGAGACAGATACCAGGTTGTTAGTGTTTCTCATGCTCATTCTAAACCTAAAATGACTAATTCAGGTGTACCACAAGGATCCATATTGGGCCCGTTACT
Organism: Dermacentor andersoni; assembly: GCF_023375885.2. NCBI lineage: Eukaryota > Metazoa > Arthropoda > Arachnida > Ixodida > Ixodidae > Dermacentor > Dermacentor andersoni. Next base: position 87,258,565 of record NC_092821.1, read on the forward strand.
CTTTTTACTTTATATTAATGATCTACCTAACTGCCTCACATCATCTAAATGTATACTATATGCCGATGATGCAACAATTACGAATTCTAGTGAATGTCTGTCAACGGTAATAACCAAGCTTAATAGCGATCTTTATAACTTGTTAGAATGCTGCAAAATGAATAGACTTACCATTAATCCTACTAAAGCTAAATTTATTTTGTTCTCATCCCAAAATAAATCATCACTATGCATTCCGCCCATTTTCATTTGTGGCCATTTATTATCAGCAAGTGAAGAATGCACGTACTTAGGTGTTATTATTGACTGTAACCTAAAATTTCATCGCCATATAACGCATATTAAAAAGAACTTATCACATGGAATACGCATTCTCATCGGGGCATGCCCATTTTTTTCACGACCTGTGTTGCTCTCACTCTATTTCGCGTTTGTACACTCTCACATTAACTACTGCATAACTTCCTGGGGTAACGCGTACACTACTCAGCTAAAGCTGATACAAACCATCCAAAACCAGGCAATTAGAATCATCACGTCGAATCTACATACCGCCAATGCTAAACAGCTACTACTAGCAAATAACATTCTAGACGTTGCATACCTTGTCATTGTTGTCAAGTACAACCTTGTCACTCTTCTTTTCAAACTAATAAATGACAAAATATCATTATCGCTAATTCCTATATCATCTCTAACAAACGTTAACTCAACTCGTTTTGCGCTGCATAATAACTTCATTCTGCCCAAAGTGCGCACTAATTATGGGAAACAGATAATTCACTTTGCAGCCATATCATCATGGAATACTTTAGCATTTGTCATAAAACTCCTAAAACCCCATCGATTTTGTGATGAACTGAAATATTTTCTGTTATGTGATATGTAAGTGACACTATGCACGGTATAATCCGATTTTGGTTTTAAGCCTGCCATTCTTATGTACTCTAACATGTAATTGTTTTTCTTTAATTTTTTTTCTCTTTCTTTCTCTTTTACGTTAGTTTTATCTAGTTTCGATATATCGCTTACTGCCGTTACAGTGTCTATTAATTACTTCATCTACTTAGATTTGTATCTCATTATTTATCATTACTGCAATTGTACCAAGTAAGCGGCTGTTGCTTTCCGAATGGACTTCTATGTTAACCATGAACAAGAGGTCCGAATTGAACTATGGGACCTCCTCCTGTATACCACTATCTGTATATTATTTTTATGTAATAATAAAAATTGATTGATTGATTGATTGATTGATTGATTGATTGATTGATTGATTGATTGATTGATTGATTGATTGATTGATTGATTGATTGATTGATTGATTGATGTAATTTTTTTAATAAAGGTATTTTATGACGTCCCTTCAGACTTATGGAGATGACTACCTTAAAGACATGCAGTTATGTAATATCACTTTCTTTATTTTATCAAACTGAAGCAGCAATGTTTGATACAGCTTTAACGCAATGATTCTGCTGTTGAGAAGCACTGGTGCAGCTTTCTGCTGATTTAGGTATAAGTAAAATGCAAGAGTGATCATTCTTATGAAAAATTATAGTGACTGAACCTTTGCAATAAGATTTTATATTCATTGAATATATGAGCTTAGTTTTGTTTCCGTTGCCAAATTTGTAAAATCGACGCTTGAAATATGTTTTGCGTATATTGCGGATGCGATTCATGCATTTTCGCACCCCATTCGTGCTTTAGGTGCAATTAAAATCCATAGCTATGAGCAGACGTTATAGAGGTAATAATAATACGTAACAATGGCAATTTCCTTTTGTTCACATGGGTTATTAACAATTTTTTAGCGGCTGTTATTTCGCCACTCATATAGTGGTGCCGGGCGTCGTCAAGGGTAAATAACGAGACAGCTAGGATCGCATTTTCCAATTATTGCGTTTATTAGCTTAACAACGTATTTCTCAATCGTTACGCTTGTTTCTGCTGTTGAAAGTATGGCGTCGGCCGTTCAATGTGAAATGTGTCTATAACACAGCCTTGGATGGCGATGAATGTGCTCCGCGCTGTCTACGTGGTAGCATCGGCTGACACTGCCGTCCCAGAAGCACCGGTGCCGCCGGTGGCCAAGGATTCTGCTGCTGACGGCGTTGTCCTTGTGGGCACGCTGTCCATCTCCGTCTTGCCCATCGTCGGCCTCCACGCTGGAAGAATATTGCACAACTTCCTAATAATGACAAAACTGATACTAAGAGAACTAATAGACTGTCATGCCAACACGGGCTGGGAACAAATTTAAATTGCTCTTCTCTTCAACTGGTTGCCGGAAGCTAACATCAGCGTTTAAGAAAGTGTCCTTGAAGTGGTTCACTCATATTATCGCAATTAAAATGGTTATTTTTTTTTCTGTGTCGCGCTCGTTGTTTTCCTTCCTCCAAACCTGTTGTTGGCACACGTAAATTATGGTTCGTTATTGATGTGGGCTCATATTTTCTTTCATTCCCGTTGTTCTTGTTTATGTGGTAAGTAGCATAGTCAGTAGTAAGAAGCAGCAGTAGTTCTAGTTGTTGCTGATTGTTTAATGCATTCAGCGATATCCTATTTCTCGCCATACATCTTGCACCCACCGTTCTTATTATTCAAAATGTAACTCACCAAGAGTGGTAGAAGTAGAAATGTCGCTGGGAACCAGCGCTTCGACAAGTAAACTTGTTTTAAGGCCTGGTGAAATTTAGTTATCAAAATGCAGCCTTCAGCTTCATCCCTTCTTCGACCACTGTGGTTTGTTTTCGTCTCCATCTCCTTGCGTACATCTCTATTGTAGATGTATAGCAGCTGTGAAAGTTATGCTCAGGTGATCACTTTCGGCGGTACTATCGCTTTCGCGTAACTTAGTGCACGGCGCGTTGGATTACTGGAGCAGTTTTCCTCAACGAGCCAGTCAGCTCAAACGGCATGGCTCAACCAGCAAATCAGCGCGCGCTGAAAGTGGTATCTCAGAAAGTAACCTGTATAGAATCCGTCTCCTTCTCCGTGGAAGCAGCTACCAGCACACCTAACAGATAAGACTTCCTTAAACAGACTTAATTCGTCATCTTCTCTAACTGCAACTTAATTGTTGAAACTACCACCAACGGTAACAGAGCATTTCAGTATTCAATTGACTGAATCATAGCCTGACTGATGAATTTGGCTGCGTGAAATATACAAATAAAGAAACACATAAGGCAACAAACCACGCTACCATGTCTGTCGAACGTAAGAACAAAGGAAAATCGTGTCTTAGATATGTTGGTTCACATCACAGCAGTATGAAGCCTGCGTTGCTTTCATTCCTGTCTTATCCTTGTTCTTTGCTCAGTTTTTATTATTATTAACGACCTGAATCTCATTTTCGCTAACTAGAGTCGGTAACATACAGCTTTCTCAGCTAGTAGCTAGGTTAATTGTCTCAATCAAAGTAGGTCGATAGGTTTATTTATTTATTTATTTCCAATATTGTTAGCCTTTGCGGGCTGTTGCAGGGGTAGGGGAAAAAGAATGTTCAACAAACACGTAGCGCCAGTTCCGCAATAAACAGACAATGCATTTAGCAAACACATAATGACAGTTTACACTCAAATGATTCAGTTGTGTGCGTTTCAATAAATACATCTGCCTCAAGGCTGTTCCAATCGCCTACACTTTTCACAAGAAAGGAAAGTTTGAAGCCGTCAACGCGTGGCACATAGGGCATCACAGAATGAGGGTGACCTGTACACGGGGACACTCGTCCAGGGGGACGCAAGTATAGTCTGGAGCCCAAATTGAATTTATTGTTATACAGTTGGTACAAGAATTTCAACCTGGCTATTTTTCTGCGCGTTGCGAGTTGGGGCAAACCGGCACGAGATAATAACGCAGTTACAGGCTTCGTTCTTTGGTAAGCATTAAGGATAAACCGTGCGGCTAGTCTTTGAATCCGTTCGTTTACTTATCAAGCCCACTTGGTGCGGATCCGAGACTATACATGCCTATTCCAGTGTGGGTCATACAATTGTTTTGTACGTGTTGAGCTTTACCTTGGGTGTAGCATCTTTCAACTTTCGCCTTAACAGACGGAGTTTGCGTTGAGCAGAACCATAATTGTTTTCAATGTGTTCGTTCCAATTCAAATCGTGCGTGATTGTGACCTCGGGATACTTAAGCTTACTAGCATGTTGAAGTGGGCTATTATTTATTCTGTAAGTTAAAAGCAATGGGGTTTTCTTGTTAGATACAGTCATATGAGCTGACTTATCTAAATTAGTTTTCATGTCCCACGTAAAACACCAGTCATAAATTCTTTGCAAGCATTCGTTCAACAACACTTGATCCTGGACATTCTCAACGCGACAGTAAATAAGGCAATCATCCGCAAATAGACGCAGTTCAATGTTAGGATGCAAGTCATTAGCAATGTCATTTACATGTAATAGAAAAAAATTGGTCCTAAAACCGAACCTTGTGGCACACCAGATAAAACAGGTAAGGAGGATGATTGTTCACCTGCTATTTGAGCACATTGCTTTGTATTTGTAAGGTACGCATGAATCCATTTCACAACTTATATTAACTCCATGTTTATACAATTTCTCAATATATTTTGTGCGACATACCCGATCAAAAGCCTTCGAAAAATCAATTGCTATAACATCAGTTTGTTCCTTGTTGTTAATTACGAGGCCGAAAGCATGAGACATCTCAAAAATCTGCGTCACTGTTGACAAACGATGGCGAAAGCCATGCTGCTTGCTGTAGAATAAGTTGTTGTCTTCTATATATTCAACCAGATGTTTAGATATTATGTGTTCTAACATTTTACACGCGGTGCATGTAATGGAAATCGGCCGATAGTTTTCCGCCAATAACTTATTGCCCGCTTTAAAGATATGTACAATGCGTGCAAGGAGCCAATCTTCCGGCACACCTCCGATACGTAATGAAATTGCAACAATTCTGCACAAAAAATGTGATACCCATTCACAATAACGCCTCAAAAACTGATTGGGTATTTCATCGGGGCCCCAAGATTTTTTGGTATCGAGATTTAACAACAATGTTAGAATGCCTTCTCGCGAAATTAGTATATAATTTGTATCTTCACACGGCAACAAACCATCGCTGGCATTTATGGGGTGCCTATAACTGCCAGGTGTAAATACAGAGTTAAACAAACTGTTAAAAGCCTGTGCGATCAAAGCTGTTTTACTGCAGACATTTTCGTCTACCTTAATTTCATTCATGTTGCACGTGGAACCAGATAAGTAATTCCAGAATATTCGTTGAGTTCTGCAAGTGATTCACCACTGTTGTTGAAAAAAATGCCGCCTTCGCATGTTTTGATTTTTTTCTAACTTGCGTACTGAGACTCGCTATTTTCGCACATCGCCTTGCCGTCCTTCTACGTGCACGATTCAGTCGCCGCTTCAAGTGAATAATGTTTATAGTTACCCATGGACTAAGTTTTCATATGCGCTTGATTTTGGTTGGCACGTATTTTTCAAAACAGGCGCGAACAGCTGATAAAAAGTATATCCAAACCCTATTTGTCATAATCGACTGGCATATCATCAAGAGCACGTTCTAAGAAGTCGACAACCGACGTATCGTCAGCCCGATTAAAATTATGTACACATAAAGAGGGACTTTTTCTAATTGCGTGTTACCGATGCTTAAAGTTACTACAACTGTTTTATGATCTGATATGCCATCGTCTATGTCGACATTATAATTAAATGTTCCGTTAGCCAAAAATAACAAATCCAGCGTAGATTGGTTTTGCCCCTGTGTCCTGGTCGTCTCATTAGCTGCCTGAACGAAGTTATGCTTAAGCATGATCTCGAACATAATATCAGCGCTAGGCTTTTCCAATGGCCCCGTAATTCTCGCATCCCAATCGACACCTGGTAAATTAAAATCTCCTGCTAAAACAATTCTACTTCTGGCATTCTTTATATTAGTTAAGTGCTGGTCAAGCGCATACAAAAATTCAACAGGGCTTCCGGGGGATCTAAAGATAACGCCCACTATCAAAATTGTATTATCAAGAAATAGTTTGCACTACACACTTTAATACTTTCACACTTTCAGGTTGAAGGCCTCAGTCAAATTTCTGCTTCCTGCTGTCAACAGAACACAGCGTTTTTCTCTCAAACGCAGCCAATTTCATTTCATACTCATGAGTGCTGATCTGACGAGAATATTCCTACGTTTTACCTTCACTTCAACAGCGATATCGTGGTTACCCTTGACGTAAAACTTTGCCATAACGGGAGAGTCAGGTGTAGACGTTCGAAAATTTTGGTTCTGTTACCAATTCGTATATGGAAGTTATTTAGAGAGGTTGTGATTTTCATTTTCTCTTTGAGTTAAGGAGAGCTTATGGAATCACCTTCTCTGGCGACCGCATATAGCAGAAGTGCGGCGGACAAGGTCATGAGGAAGCAGAAGCCACAGCCGAAGTAGAGTATGTTGGCAGCTTCAACCTCCCTGTAAAAGAAAAGACAAGAGGAGGAAATCCAGCATTGCCACTGTGTTGGAACATTTCAGAACTTATTTTGTCAAACTTTTTCCGAGGGAATCCAGTATTTGTCTTTAAAGAACAACTGGTACCAAAATTGTACTTTGGCTCCTTTGGTCATAAATGAATAGTATTTACTGTTGAAGCGGTGTTCGCAACGCTGTAGGGCTGGTTAATGTGCGTTTTTTCGTACCGGCAGCATTTAAACAGCATCTAGACAGACGACGTTTAGGCACACTGGTTAGCCAATGCGACGCTAATACCAGTTAGTACATCGCATTCGATACCTCCATAGTGCGGGGAGCACGACCTAATCTCGAAGATCAGGCACACAAACCATGCTTGTTCTCAAGGTTGTGTTATTTCCAGCGAATGGTAATCACGGCGTTGTATTCTTTCAGTCTAGGTATCATAAATGTAAGATTTGCGAGCTTCCCCGAGCGCATTTATAATAATTAAAACAAACTTTTTTTTTATACGGAGGCTGCATACAATAAATATATTTAACGGGTCTTTCCACGTGGTGCAAAAGTTTTGTTGTGGCGGCACTAAAGAAATTGTTTTAATTATCCGGCGGCCCTCATAAAGAAGATGCCGAAGAGGGCGAAGGCACAAAACTGATTCACTTGGTAGTATTTGCCCTATTCTAACACGCCCCCGAATCAAATACGCGCACCCGCTTTGTACGCGTACAAAGTAGACAACTAACGTAGGAATGACAATAAAGCTTCTGAACACAGTTGAAATGTAACGCGCACTCCATTTTTTTTTTTTTTTTTTTAGCAAGAAACATGGGCAAGGATTCTATATGCGTCGCGCAATGGCGGCCGGTTTCCTATAGTCAGCTTCGCCTCATGACCTTTTAGAGCTAGCTTTGCCGTTATGCAGTTGTGTTACGCTGGCAAACATACGAACGTCGGGAACGTGGCTTTGGACAACATTTATACATAACAAGGTCAGTTGCCAAACCGAGCGATGTTACGCGGCGCCGCCACCATCAGCGAAGTTTGTGGCGCTGCTGTCCCAGCAAGCTCCAGCCGAGTTGAGTCCTCGCTTGTCAGTGTGCATCAATTCTTGCTACGTGCGGTTTGGGCAGTCTGTAAATAGTTGTCGCGCTTTCTGTACGTCAATTTAGTATATCTAAACTTGTTTTGCCGGGATGCACGAGTGGTTACAGGATGTGCAAAACACCGCGCCATTGTTTTTGGGATCCACGCGACCCGGATATCCATGCGGCGTTCGATAGATTTCTCACCTTGACGAGAAACTTTCGGACAAATCGCGCGTTTGTGACGCCCGCCTTTACAATGCTGATATTCTAAAGACATGTTTTCGATAATGTAGTGTGCTGCAATAGCGTGCAATGTGTAATATTGTAAACAAAATGTGATTTGCGTACATCTTTAGGCACATGAGAGTAATACAAGTGTGAAATGCCACACAAGGTCACTGCATTTGTACAAGTACACAGCCATATTTTACTGCATAGGACTGAGAAATAAACATGTTGGCTGGGAACGAGGTATTTTGCCTGCCTTTGTAGTTAAAGAAAGTGCACAGTATTCTAGATAAACTCGTTTCTCTAGAATTACGTGTCTTGCGAAAGGGAAATTAGATATGTAATATTTGTCTGTTTAGAAATGCTGGAAAGTAATGGTCGGAAACAACTAAGCAGAGCAGCGAGACCTGCAGGATCTGCGCTAAACGAAATAAAGATATACTACTAAGGTTTTACGTCCCGAAACGACACTATGACTAGGACGGAGGTCGTAGAACAATCTTAAAAAAAGTTTGCACCCTTTGGGGCTCGTTTCGTCTCACAACAGTAATCGCCATCTGCCTTGGTTGCGTTTCCTTTGTTGAAAACTCTGGTACTTTCCTGGCACGAACGCTATGTCACGTTACGGACGTGCATGCGTTTCGGAAGCTGGAAACACCGGGTGCGCAGCGTTGAAGATAGGAAAGGCCGGTAAGATAGATGAGGATTATTGTTGTGCGGGGCAAGATAAACCCCGAATGGTGCAAACATTACCTAGAGTGAACGGCAATTGTGGATAATTTCAACCTCCTGGGGTTCTTAAACGTGTACCGCAAACTAAGCGCACGAGTGTCTGTGCGATTCGCTCGCATAGAAATGTGCACGGACGCCGTGGCCGCGATCGAACCCTCGACCTCGAAGCTGAGCAGCACGACGCCATAGCCACTGGGCTACCACGACGAGTGTAAAGCAAGCGTTAATGCTGACAAACCCCGAAAAACACGAAAACGTGCCGCGCGACTAGTTGCGTGACAATTTTCGCGTGCTTTCGCGGGTTTTCGGTTTTTCTTTTTTTCGAGCTTTTTAACGTACAAAGAACTGTTACGTGGCGTGTATTGAACTACAGAAAGATGGATCGGGAATTTTGCATGATGGCCTACAATTTCCTATTGACAATAATGGGATATGTAATATTTGAGAAGTTGATTAATCAGTAGTAACGGATTACCTATGCAATTAGGGGAACCAAAAAGAAAGATTAGCCTGGCTTGCTCCTAGCGACGGCAGGCAACATTATACCTTGGTTCTGCCCAGCTAAGTGGCACTCGCATAGTTTTATTTCATTTTGATACAATTTACGCTGAACAGCTTGCATAATCCTTTTATTGAGCGCACCAACGATTTGCGAAGCATGCAACGGCGCTGGCAGCGCCCCCGTACGAAGCTAGCGCTGCGAAATTCCACTGCGCTGTGTCGGCTCCGTAGCGTGCGCATTTGTCTGGCGCACTACTTCGCGTCGCCCCCCCCCCTCCCCCGCGTATTGTTAGAACGCCCTCCGTGAAGCTGGAGCACCACATTAAACCTGGTTAACGCTGTCGATTCTACACCCTCGGGGTGAAAATACCAATTCTATGTTTCTATCGATACACGGATATATCGTGTAACGAATAGATTTCCAGTTGCATTAGCAGTGAATTCGGACGTTGCGGCTGGACGTCAACCACATGACCTTTCCCTCCCTCCCTCCCTCCCTCCCTCCCTGCCTCTCTCTCTCTCTCTCTACTATCTATCTATCTATCTATCTATCTATCTATCTATCTATCTATCTATCTATCTATCTATATATCTATCTATCCATCCATCGATCTATCTAGCTATCTATCTCTCCATTTATCTATATATCTATCCATCGATCTATCTAGCTATCTATCTATCTCTCGCCCCCGATCACCTTTGTGCCTCGAGTCTCTCCTGAGCGACGCGGACGAGGTCCGGAAGCGTCCCGGCCATGCGGCGAATGTTCAGGGCGACGTCGTCGGCACCGCTGGCATGCAGCTGGGTCTCCGAGAAATGACTCTGCGACGGCGACCCGCCGAGATAGGCATTCGACCTGGTGCTCGCGCTGCTCGCTTGGGAGTCAGCCTGCAGGAAGAAAGATAATACAACAAAAAAATACATATTGCGTTGTCGAACGAGAAGAACCAGGCGAACGCAAGCCAGTAGACTTTCGAGGAAAGCTCACGCGAGGCCAACGGTCGCTGAAGCCAAAGAGAGCGAAGTGCGTTTGTTGTGATAATAAATAATGTTTAAATTTTGCATAATATTTATGCTACTAATGAAAAATACTAATAAAATTAATATGAATTAGTATTTACCGCCGGCGGGAGCCAAAGCTATGGTGAAGGCTACGACTTTCAACTTTGTAGATTGTTTTCAGAATCAGTTTTTCGCTGTACGTGTACATTTAAATAAAATATTGCTGGGCCCGTGACGCTTCTTTTTCTCGTTGTCTCTTCGTGCGACTATCCTGTTCTTGCGGTCATGGGCACAAACAAGAATAAATTTGAAGAAAGAAGAAAAAAAAAAGAATGTGGGAACTATACTTCACAGCGAAGCCGCCCTAAGTCAACGTTCTCTTGACTTTTACCACAGCACGCGTAGAACATTTGCGTATGCGATAGAAGTTCCAAATAAGCATACAGAGAACGTCGCGATCGTCCGCACTGTGTAACGGCCGGCTTGCTGCACGAACGAACTTCGTGAAACTACCTTTCATGCTAAACAAAGCTAGTACTACTTTGTGGCCGCGTATTTGTTCTGTGCGAGGTCCAGCGTATCTCATGTAGTCTAGACTGCAGACCTCCCGAACTAGAACACCTGCGCATTTTCCGTCCATTAGCTGTTGAGCGCATTGCTGCAGACCTTTGCGAGCATCCACGATGTTGTAAGCACGCATGCTTTCAGGTTGTAAACGACTGCGTTACAAAACTTTTCGGAGCTCTGCCGCAATAGCCCCCTTTTTCAATATCCAAAAGCTATTGCACGTGTGCAAGTTGAAAAGTTAGTGGAGGGCCGGCTTCGACCCCTGCAGGGCAAGTCTTCCATTTGGTTGACGTAAAATCTTTTTGAAAGTGTACGCTTTAAACAACGCGTGGCCGTCAGGCTGATTGCACGATCAGAAACAGTGTTCCTGTTGTATGCCATCAGTTCCAAAGCTCTGGTGCATGAAATAAAAGCTCTCGTGAGCATCATTCACAGATCTGTCGATATACGCCTGCGTCACGGGAATAGCACCAGAGAGCTGAGCGACACATGTGGTCAAGGCCTGGAGTAACCTGTACACTTTTTTACAAAGTCTGCACGCTCCCTTATTTAGGATAAACAGTAACTTTCCGAAGGAGTGAATCTGGCTATTGTGGCGTCTTACCACGTTTCAGAGCAGGTATTTGTGCAAAACGCTAATTTGAGAGACCTTCATTCAGTGCATCGACTCCTTTAAAAAAAAAATGGGTGACTACCTTGGACGCTTGTTTTTTCTCAGACGACGAAGCATCTGCATGTTTTACTAGCAACTACAAACGAGGTAACCTTATGACCGTGTATGCCTTCGGAATACTTCCGTCTCTACCCACCAAACTGGTACATGCATAAAAATCGGCGAACAGTCAACAGGCCAAACAATTATTTTTCTAGCTGATTTTCGGTATTGAGTACGGAGTTTCTGGCTGAATGTGTTCGGTCAACACCGAATGAAAAGCAGCAAGCGTGACTTGTTGGATTAGAGCAGGGACACAGGTTGAGGAAGACGTACATTCGCACACGACTCGCTTTCTTTTAAAACCATGGTCTGCGGAGACAGACCGATTCCAGATCCCCGCCTGCTGTGGTATCAAACCGTTAATGTAAAAAAAAATGCGATAGACTACCATGTTTCACCCCCGACGACAAATGTCTGTACAAGTTCTTAGCGAAGCCATAGGTGGCTAAGAGTTACGCTGGCTTCCAGTGGACTGCCTGCTATTACCCTCCTAATCCCGAAAACGTTTCCGCAAGATATTTTTTCTCTTCGTTAAATATACTTATTCTCGGTGTAGTTAGCACATTCAGATAAAAATTTAAAATTTGGGGGTATTTATGTCACGTCTTCGAATGGTTAGGAAGGAAACGCAGGAACAAAACGTGCAAGCTTTTTCACTTCACGCTGATAACAATATCCGTGATTTAAGTTGAGATTTTGCAATCAAGGCAAACCTTTGAAGAGGATTCTCGGAAGTGTTTGTAGGGAATTCCAATTCCATGCATTTAGCACTTACCGCACTTTGCCAGGCTGAGGATTCTGGAAAGAGAGTACAACACACGTTCAACTAATGCAGCCTGGCATTCCTAGGTTAAGTTATTGCAACGCATTAAAACAACTTCGCAAGTGTTTTCGGCAGAAATGTAGCATTAGGTGCATTCGTTTCTTTAAAAAAATAACGACACTCTTGACAATAAACCATAACTTCAGGTAGTGTGGATGGTTGTAGTAGTGGTGATACAGCCAATGGAGTCAGCCTCGCATCCTCAGCTGGCAGTTGTTCCGCCTTAGCCTTTCGTAAGCTGTTAGCAAAAGCGTGTCAACAGCCCTTGACCAACTCTGTGTCTCTTGATAGAACTCTCTTTCTGATTGTTATCAATGACGTCATGAACATGAGTACGAGCCTACCGAGACCTGTCTACCAAGGGAATAGGTGAGCATCTGAAGTGCTGTATCATGTCGGAACATTTGAAAAAATAATACTTCTGCAAGTGCTTTGAACGTGTGCAGCTCCGAAACCAGTTCAGCGGGACTGCTCTGTGGCCTCCTTGTTTCGAAGTTGTGTAACATGTTCAAGTAACAAATTTCAATATATAAATTTCTACGTTGGGAACAACTGCCTGCATGCAAGGTCGGCAGTCCGCTCCAAATCTCCCTTTTAATTTCATATAGGACGATTAATCTAACCCTCTCTGGCTGTCAGCTTGCCACCCATCAGATCCCAGTTGTTACCCAGGGCACAAGAGCGTGTGTTCTAATACTCCTGATTTCGCAAGGAAGTGTGTAACACGTAATAAGATAAAGAAGTAGGAGGAGGCAAAGCAGCAAGGCTGACTAAGGCCGTGGCGGGTTGTCTACCCTACAATATATGAAGGGAAATTGAAGGAAGGAAACAAAAAATAAAGCAGCGGCAGCCCGTGCAAATCCTTTTTGTAATGGATCCTGGGCTCTTTTCAAGCTGCTATGACAAGTTTTTTTTGCGCAGGAGTTCATCCAGTGTATTCACTAGTAAATGAATTCAATCGATCCAACTCGTAGAGAAATGTCCCAGGCTTTTCTGTGCGTATTAGGACATCTTAAGCCTTGTTTGTGCAAGGCTTTTTTTTGGCGAAGGTCCAAGGAACTTACATTGAGAGAGTGGCCTGTCATTCAAACGGCTGAAACTAGCTCGCCAAATACATCGTTGAGCTTCGAGAATGCGCAAAGTAGAAACAGGTGTGACACTGCGTTTGCCCATAGGAGTACAAACTTATCTGTTAATCGCAGTTGTGGTGCTAAAATATTTGGTGCTCACAGTTAATACCGCATGACGAATGCGACTCTAAGGCAGTACACTGCCCACCTCTTTGCCATGGCATGAAATGTGCAGTTCCATCACATACACACAAACGAACCTTGGGCTCATAAAAAGAGCTGCGAGCGAATTGCAGCATTTCTGCTGCTCTGAAGTTATCGTAAACATACATAAATGGCAATTCCAGCCCTTTGTCAGTGGATCTGTGCACAGAAGCGGCAGAAAAAACATTTTTTTCTAGCGTTTTTCTATCTTTCTCGACGGTGTTAACCCGGTGTTCTGCTTATGATCGTCAAGCACGTCAACCATTTAAAAACAAGCCGCGCACTCAAAACATAAACGAACCAAGGAACACGCATCATCCGAGTCTTTCCGCTTCGATAGTATACGGATACTGTAGGACTGTTGACGGCAATAGATGTGGTTTACCGTCGTCCTTTTTTTTTTTTCTTTTGTTCGGGAAGGCAATAGAACTAGCGGTCTACATGGTGTGCCCTAATTACTGTCACACACTTCAATCAATAACTGTGCTGCTATTTTTTTTTAATTTTCCCGCTTCCTTTCTTCAGTCATTTCTTAAATTTTTATTCTGTATTTTCACCGTGTTTCATGCTGATCTGTTATTTTTTTATAAAATGGCATGGCCCTAGACCACACCGACCCACAATCTCGCCACTGATCGAGGCCGGGCACTCTTCTTCCGAGGTCGCCGAAATTCTAAATATTCACTGCAAGATTCTTCGCTGGGATCTTAAGTGTGGTACACTGAAGGACTTACCACGTAGGGGTCGTACTGTCCCTACGGTCACCTCACGATTTTCCTCGCAGCAATCTACGAGGAAGAGCACCTAATGACAGCCACGGAGGAGCGCCAGAAGGCTGGCCTTAGAGCTGACTGTGGGAGCAGCAATAATGAGATGAGCCATGCGAAAGGACCTCAAGGTGTTACCATACCAGTTCTGGAGACGACATAGACTAACGCAAGTGCAAAGCAAAGAAAGATGGGGAAAATGGCGGCTGCTGTTGGCACGGGCGCATTTGGGAGAAGGGAGCACTTGGCAACTTTCTTCGCCGATCAGAAAATTGTCATGGTAGGGGCCCGTCACAACACTTGAAACATTCCCGAGCTTCCTCTGATGTCATAGCTAGCTGATGGAGGCAGTTGAACAGTCATTTTTTTAATGCCCACCTGGCATGTGTTTTGGTTTGAGCTGTGGTAAACAACACTGGCCGCTCTGCTCTTGTTTTTGTGCCAAAAGGCGCAACGATTGACGCTAACAAATACGCATACTTAAAGCCAATCTAGAACCTTATTCACTGTTATGTACCAGTGCTACTTTGACGAGCAGTCTTGGACTTTGCAGCCGGGCATCGCCCAAGCACAAGTGAAAAGCAAATCGATAACGCGGCTGTGGTGCCGCGCTCTCACGCTCGACTTCAAGCCAGCTGAAAAGGGGCCGGCAGTCTCCCCAGACACAAAGCCCATGAACTTGTTTGTGTAGGCTATTCTTTAAGAGGATGCCTGCGCTCATAGGCACGTAATCATAGCAACCCTGAACGTATTGTCAGTGAAGAATGAAGAAATCTTCCCCTAAGGATACCTTGCGGGCCGCGATTGAAGGGTACCAAAGCGTTAAGAGGTCATGCTCGAACCCAAGAGCACGCATATTGAATAAAAAGGCTTGCGTTGCATTCATAATATATCATAGTAATGCCCTTCAAAGCATTTCCTGATATTTATTTTTTCTTAACCAAAATATTAGGCATAAACCCTGCGAAACTAGTCATGGCTCACTCAGTATTGGTGGCTGCAGCACCCAGTCCAACCGTTGACAACACATTGTTTCACTTATTTTCTGAAGCGGAAATGTTATGCGTGAAATGCACGGTGTCATTGCGTACTTACGAGTCGTATGCGTCGTCTCGCCTTCGTTCACCGGGCCGCTCTCTGCAATTTCAATGCTTTATGAGTTATCTGTGCCACTTCTTGTGCCACAGTACGCACGCTCAAAACAAAATGCTGGCGACAGTATACTGTAAGGACTGTATTTATCAAATTTTATACGCTTTTAATTGGTTCCAGCCAATGGTCGATCCCGTTGATATTGTTGACGTCACTTTACGCGAGCATTGTCTATTTGCAAAAGAAAATAATAATTACATGGCGCCTGATTTACGGCACCGCTTTGTAATACGACTAGCATTCTTCACCCACTTCAACCGTTTTGAGCCCATCTATCTATGTATCTATCCATCTATTTATTTAGCCTTCTGCGCCGACCCAGTGCCCCAAGATGTCTACCACCTTGGGCTACTAGGTATGTGCTCGTGGTAGTGCCATCGTCGTAATTTCAGCTTCGTGATCTTACTCTACTCATGCCGTCATCATTACGGTTGAGAACCGTAATGGTTGAGGTTGAGAACTGAGAGTCCACTGGCTATATTCCACAGTAAAAGTAGTTTTGCCAAGTAGCGGCGCTCGCGCCTCATTCTGGCAGCCCCCTCACTTCCAAGAAAGAGCAGGGGACAATGACCCCCACGTGGAGGCCAGGAAGAATAATTGGAATAACCAGAAGCGGGGGACAACGTATAGTGACGGGCGGTCGCTACAAGGACTTTCGCCCTAGTATGCCGGCGGGTTAGATGTTAATGGCGGAAGGAATGAAGCGTTAATGTTCAAGATAGGCGGGTTGCAGGCGGTTGCACGACACCGTCTCTTTGCCGCGTACGCCAGACTTCAAGGTTTTCTCTGAACGCGATACCCCACGAAAGGGGCCTTAATAGGAAGGAGTCAATGGTGGCTTGATAGAGTCGCACCGCAGAAAGATGTGCGTGGTTGTGTCCATTGTCGGGAAACTCAACACAGGGTACCTGCGGCCGATACATGGAGGTGTAGGTCGAAGCTGGTCAATCTAGGAATGGCCTGGAACGCGGATTGCTTTTTCATAGAGTATCTCAGCTGCGCTGACTCCAAGGCCATCCTTGATTCTTGTTCGCAGCCCCTGTAGTACTAGGTGTAGCCTTTCCACCCAGTGCTGTCTGTCGAGCGTAGGGGTCAATTAGGTCTTCAATTGTCGGTGGAGACGCTCAACGATACCGTTGCTTTATAGGTGGTAAGCCGTGGTGTTATGAAGGCGCGTGCCGAGCAGTCTCTCCAGGGCAGAAGAAAGTGAGCTTTGCAATTGTCAGCCTCAGTCAGTAGTAATTCGCGAAGGACAACCGTACCGCGACACCCACGTAGCAACAAATGCTTCTTGAATGTAAGAAGCTTGGATGTAACATTGTCGTCAGGCCGTCTTCGTCATGCGGTCGTTTCACCTTCGTCATCACTTCAGTAACGTCATCCCATTATCGTGATGTCGTTGTCGCCATACCGGCTTCGTCGATCTATCGTCATCATTCCGTCTTGTATCGTAATCATGGTGTCGTCATTCAATCTCGATTATCTCGCCATTGTGATACCATCGTCTTCATTGCGTCGTCGACAAACAGTAGCCATTGGGCATTAGTCGTCATACTACCATGGTCATGCCATCGTGGTTGTGCGACCGTTCCTCATAGACCTTTTTCGCCATTACATTGACATAACTGCGTCTACGTCATACAGTCGCATCATACCTCTATGCTCATGTGCTCATGGACGACATTGTCAAGCTGATGCCACAGCGAAGTTGGACAATACCATATTATGTCGCATAAAGCTGAAGCAGCGAAAGTCTCAACATGACCACTACAGTGGTAAATAAACAGAACCTCGGAAATACGGTGTGTTGCTGCATTGCTAGAATGCTAACAAGGGGAACGAATGCTGAACGGTGGATGGTAGTGCATGGCTGTTCTTGGCTGGTGGAGCGATTTGTCTGGTTCATTCCGATACCGAACGAGGCTCCAGCCTATTCAATTGGTGCGGGGTTATCGATACCTTAAAATCTTCCTAGAGCGACAACTGACTGCTAGCCGCACTAAGCAAAGGTCTTTGATGCCCTTAGATGTCCGGAACCGCGGGCATGCAACACTGAAAGAAGCAGCGTGTCTTTATCCTTGTCTGAAAAGACGGGGTAACCCGTAGAACTCCTTTCGTGATAGGGATAGTAGCTTGCGTTCTCCTTGAACGAGGATATCCCAGTACGCGCTAGTCATCAGCTCGCCTTGATTACCTCCCCTGCCCTTTGAACACACAGCCCGTCGCTACTACCAGTTGAAATCATTTAGTGATGTCTTCGGACTGATGCACGGCGTGACCTTTAGGTTTCGCCAGCCTGTTGGACAGATAGCAAAACTTGATCATTTAGAGAAAGTAAAATTCGAGCAGCATTACAATCGACAGTCATTGCGACATGAGATCTGCAGCAATTTTCTTAGTTCTTCACGACAGCTTACTTTCAGCCGGCTGAGTTGAGAAGTGCATTTAACGCATTGTGACTGTACATAGCGTAAAATTACGTCACTAGTCCTTAAACGACATCACCATATTAGGCCAAAAGTTTGTGTGCTTGGCACAAGAGTAGCAAATAAGTTCGTGGGATTTTTTCTTTCTTTGGAGAGACTATCACAAATACTTAATCGTTTCTCTGTTTTCTTCTTTTCTTTTTCTTTCTTTTTCTACGCGCTACAAGAAACAAGCGTCATAGACCGTAGTACCTCCGGGCTATGCTGGCTAGTTAAACCACCAAACGTGGGCCAGCTGCAGTACGACGACATGCGGAGAAATAGAAGCACCTACTAACATTTTTCAAAAGCCTGCCGAGAAACGCTGAGCTAAATAAGGTAGCTGGACAACCAGCTTTTGCGCCAATTGTACGGAAGTTCAAGTAGGTTATAGCCTGACGAAAGGACATCGTTCCAGCTCCTTACATACCCTATCACTATCTAACAGCGGATTGTAAACGTGAAACTAGAGAGAGAATAGAGTCTTTTCGCCCAACAACATTCTGCCGAAGCAGGTTGTAGTTCTAAGAGGTGCGTTTAAAGCTCTAGAAGAAAATCAGAATATGGTGGCGTTGCTGTAGTGGTACACAATATTTGTTTCTTCTGAACCTGAACGTCCTTTTTCTAAATCAAGGCACTTCCTAGTCTACCATTATTCCGAAATTTATATCACTTTTGAATGTGAGTGTTACGAAATTCCTTCCATCAACTGGGCGGAGAATTATATACGGCAGAATATTAGCGTATATATTGCGTTTTAACTTTTATTCCCTTTCTTGCTTCCCAATCCCAACTCCGCGCACCGAGACTTCTTCACCCTAAACCGGAGGGGCCGGTTTTTTCATAATAAGAGAGCGCAAACAATACTCACCCATATTGTGGAGACCGCACTTGACGATTGATGGGTTGGCGACGTGGTTTTTTACTTGATCGTGGCGCTGAAGAAATAGTTCTTCAGGATCGCAGTGTCGTCAGTAGGCACCACAGCAAGATTCGTTTCTTCTTCTACAGCTCGCGCTGCCTTGTGATAGTAATGATAGCGTCAACCGCTAGTGGGCATACCCTCTGGTGATTGCCGCTGGAGATCGGCCAAGAATCTGGCAGCGCAAAGCAAAGTGCTTTATTAGAAGAAAGCTTTCGAAGCTTGATAGATGGAATCGAAAAGTAAGGAAAGTAAAGGCTGTGATGGAGCCTTCAGAAGCAGATAAAATTACTTCTGTGTTTGTATTTAAATAAGAGAAAAAGAAAACTACAGAGGGTTAGAAGAAATCTACTGCCTTCCGCACCGTTCAATGCACCGATTATAGAAATGACAGAGATATTACATAATTGGGATGTGATTCAATAAATACTGTGGAAGAGAAAAATTCTTTTTATGTTTTCAAAGCTCGTCATACAAATTTGCAGTAAACGTTCGTGCTTTCTGCTTCGTTGCGATTTCTCAACACCAAAGCTACGACTTCGTGCATGCCATTGTGTTTTCGAATTCTCGACCACACGTTGTTATTCGGCCGCTTCCGAAAAATTGGCTTGAATTTCACTGTACCGGTATTGCTAGCGAACTGGCCTTTAGCCATAGGGACGCTTTTGATGCCCTCTGCAATTTTCTGCCCGACACAAAAAGAACAGCATGCTAAAATTTCTGTGTTTCTTTTTCTTTTTTTAATCTTAACACATTAATTTATCACGATGTTTTGTCGCTACAGACTCCAAATATTTGACGGTTCATATCGCATATTACAATTTCAAGTTACTAAATTGGTTTAAATCCATGTTCGCTATTTATTTAGTCCTTGACCCAACTACAGCCCGATTCGTGACCGACCGCTCAGAGTGAGTTGCACATTTCTCTGAAAAACAACCAGCAAGCCAAGCAACCTCCACAGTGGTCTTGCCTGGACTGAAATGATGCCGCCATCAGACAGAATACTAAACACCACCTGTGGGACTGCGAGGGCCTTCATCCGCTACGAAACATAGATGCCAAGCTCGCGCGGTCCTACGAGGCATGAACGACACCCCCGGAACCCGGGTGCAACAAAAAAACACTACTCTCCCTGTTGGCGTCGGCTTTTTAATACGAGAGGATTCAAAATAAGATTGCAAAGAATAAGACCATGTATAGTCAGGTGCCACTTAAGAAGGCAGGAGAAGCCCCACCCAGATGAGCTAAGTGCGGCAGCCAATTGCATCCACGACTAAAGAAATAGCCCCGCTGGAAAGTCCCTCTCAGTTCGAAGCGCTGGCGAACTCCTGCGTCGGCGGGGTCACTGGCCGTCCGGCTCATGACGTCAGCGTAAAGTGCGCACCCATTCGTGGAGGCTCGCGTGCATCCGCCTTTGAAGGTCAAATGCCGCTGCTTATAAATTACCCGACTATAGCGCTCGCAACTCTGGACATACATTATTTTTTCTTATGTTCATAAATGCCAAGAAAAACAAAGGACGTTCATACATGATGCAGAATAGATGACCTCCCTCGCAGCCGCTCCCTCATGAGTGTTCCCAAGTACGATATTTTTGGCCCTTTTTTTGGCCCTAAACTGCATACAAACCAATGTTACCAATCTTGATGAAGCATTTACACCCTGTTGGGCCAACAATTTTGCGTTACTGAAAGAGTCATTCAACTCCGCCACGGGCAGACGGCAATCATGGTTACAAACTTCAGCGCGGCACTCCAGCACTTAGACAAAAAAGTACAATAGCTTACTTCAAACCGCTGGATGATTCGCGTTGTTGTACTGCCCTGTCAGAATTTTCGGAGACCAACAGCAGTGACAATGTGGCCACCAGTCACGTTAATGTGCACCTGAAGCTGGCGCCCGCACAGAAGCAGATTTGTCCAACCCTTATGCATTCGTTCACCGACTGACTTGCCTCCATTTCTCGTGTAAAGTAGGCCCCTCTCCGGAAACAGCAAATTATTGCTCATCTGACCATTAAGCTAGTGCATCAACGCGCTTATAGGGTTTCCAAACAGGGCAAGATGCCATTCATCCCCAAGTTAAACAAATGCTTGGCGAGAGACCAGTTCATGCACGTAACCCGTTGTCTTCCTCTATCATTTTGCGTAGATTATCGCCAACTGGACTGATCCACAAAGAAAGGCATTTACTCTCTGCCCCGCATCGATGACTCCTTATCTTGCCTCCACCTCACCCGCTGCTTCTCATGCATGGACTTCAGCAATCGCGACTGTCGGGTTGAAGTTGAGAAACGCTACCCCTAGTAAACCTGACGGCTAATACCAATTTAAGGTACTCCCTTTCAGCTTATGTTAAGCGCCCACCACGTTTCAACGAATGTTGGACATCGCCTTACCAAGCTCAAAGTGTCAATCATGCTTAGTGTATTTTAACGATGTCATTGCCTTGTCTCCAACATTTCAACAACACATCGAGCCACCTAAAGTCGTCCTTCAGATCATTCGCACGGCTGGTCTTTCTCTTGAAACAGAAAAATTCCACTTCGGCCATGACCAGCAAAAATTTGTCGCCATTCAAACAGTGATAGTCTAAGTCACCACTACTCTATGTGATTAAGGAGAACACGTCCCAAACTAGTGCCCTTCGAGGACCACATTGAACAGTGAACTTCACCTCCTCCCCCTTCATTCTATGCTTATGGCGCATTCTCTAAACACAACCAAATTATCGCAGTAAATCAGTTCGGCAGAAATTCGCAAGATGTAGAAAGTTTTATGAAAGAGAAAACTGACAACCACCGCAGAGTGTAGTACAAAGCTAGGAAGGAAACCCACAGGCGTTTCTCGGCCAGCTTCGTCCTGGCCAACTTTTCGTCCTGGTCTGAGGATCAAACCTTGGACTAGGACTGTAGCCGGTTGCAACTCTATCTGGTGGATGCCAGTTTTCCCTCTCACAAATAAGTAATGTTCAAGACTTCACAGCTTTCTTGTTACAGTTGCTTGACATATGATTATATGCTTTCGCAGATGTCATCTGATATTCACTGACAAGCTTGTTCTAGAAGTGTTCCACACTCAGTGAGCCTGTGGAATTAATGTAAGGACCTACATCGTTGTCAGAAAGTGAAAAGGTTTGTTACTGAACTGCCACTGGGGGCTCTTGGAACACATATCTAAATAAAACGGGCAGAGAATATGTTTACCAATGAAATATAGCAATGACGTGGTACCCTAGCTAGTTCACACCTTACACAAGCTAACAAAAAAGCCAGTAAAGAAGCAGCGTCGGTTGCAGGAATACGCCTCCGTCATAGCGTGGCTCACACTAGAAAGCCTGTCCTACTGTCATTACCACACAGCTGAGATCACCCTACCCTTTGTTAAAATGTTTTCGTGTTTGAAAGTGACATGACAATAAAAAACAAGCGAAATACCAAATTTTGGTTCATAGGTCGTTTCTTTATTTAGCCCATGTGCGTTAGTTGCCTCCGTGGTCAGTTGTTATCGCTTGCAGAGCGCCACTGATGAGTGAAAGGTTTGAATTTCCAAAGGTCCGGTTGTCCCTCGTGTCGGTCCTTGAGTCCAGATGTGCTCCATTGGAAAGGGGGTACCTGGTCCCAGGTGGGGCCGCCGACAGCCGTGAACTCAAGATTTGTGAACAGGCTCGAGTTGGTCAGCTGTGGCGTGCATTGCATGATACATTAAAGGAAGAGATAAACAAAAGCAAATAAGGGCTCGAAGTTGTCGCACTCTTTAACTGAGTCTGCTAGAAAATTATTCTTGTCGTAATGTCAGTTTGTGCCTACTTAACCTCCATTTATATTAAAAGCGGTCCAAACTTGGCAGCAACCAGATATTTACGTCTATATTCTGTTACCTATCCCCATTGTGATGGCCGCGCTTAACTAATAATAATGCGGCCACCGTGTGAGAATAGCAATAACATTCTCGTTATAAATTATGCCTGAAAAAAAGGACACAAGCCAAACAACAAAAATGACATGGCGTTCTCGCTACTCCAGAAATATTTATTTTGGTGCTCGCGCCAGCGTTTGTTATTAGAAAAGACGCCGTCCCATGTGCAAACAAATATATGCAGTACACGTTCGACATCTGCCATGGTCATCAACACAATGAAAAGCAGCAAATATACATCGTGAATGTTGCCGATATTGACCGCCAGGATTAGAAACATCTTAGAAATTTATTTTTCTCTCAGTTAAATCGACGTATGACTGACACCTGACTGACACCTGATTGGTATATTTGGAGGTGCCTCCATGATTTCAGGAGAGTTTGCTGTTGGGGTAGATACGTGATACATGATGTTAAGATTTGTTGTCCTATATTTAGAGCTGTTCTCGTTCCTAATTCCATAATTTCACGACTCACTTGATTGGCATTCTTAAACAGAATTTTCTTTCAAATAACAAAGAACACTTACAAAACCGGCAGTGTTGGCCTAGGTAAAGATACGCATTATTTTTAACAGACAGCGCATGCTCTTTCAATCGTACATAGATGGACCTGCTGGCCTGCCCATTAATTAGCCCCAAGAAAAGGCGCAAGAAAATAAATATTTCGTTACTAGTGAGGGCGCAGCTCCCTTGTTCGTTATCTTTTGACCTTGTTCTTTTGTGCATCTGTTTAAATGAATTAGTGCGGATTTTTCCAATTTGTCAAAACGTGTTGATGGACTATTTGTTTCGTTATGGCAGCAAACGGCACCTAACTACACTATGGACGAGAAAGGAAACCGAGACAATCTTAAGGTGAACTGACAACTAATTCAGTTCTTAGCACGCATTGTGATCGTCTTGTTTTTTTTTTTTGTCCTTTGTGCTTTTTCACACCCGGTTTGCTGCCTAACTTGCAGTTATTCTGTAACGTTATAACCCCAAGCGCGAGGTCACTGCGTCGATAGTGGGCCGTGGTCGATGTATACCGATGAAAGCACGTGCAGCCAGTGAGCGTTAAAGACTGCCAAACATTTATTTTAAGCCTCCACTAGAGATTTCCTATCCTCTGCATTGCTTCGCATGTCAAAGTCTACCAATGAAAAGAATATTACGGAGACATAACTCGAAAATTCTGCGTCCAATACTGCAGGGTCAGTAAGCAATAGTTATCTTAGTGCAGGCATGTGCAGAAAAAGTGTTGTCCGGGACAGTGGCAATCGCGCCTGTCATGTGACAAATAAAAGCCTGTTAGCACGTGCCGCTATACACATACGATAAGCAATACTAACGATAAACTTTTGTCAGAATTATTTTAGGATAGCTCAAGCAACACCCATCCAATCACCGTTCAATATGCATGGAAACAATGACGATGGCTGATTGCGTTTTAAATACAGGAGCCCCGCTCCTAGTCTGTCACAGACAACACGACAATCTAGCTGCTGCCAAGAAGTTAGATCCGTGGCAGTTATGCCCAGCTAGTCACAGCCTCTTATCAACCGCGCCCCTTGAAAGAAATGCACTACCTGTCACAAAATTTCTTAGGTCATTCAACTCGAAAGCGGCGTGAACGATTGCCTTGCGCCAAAGCTGTACTTAACGACACTGGAATTATTTCAGAATGCAGTCTCCGGGCCTCTATAAGTCCTTAGGACACAACTGTAGATCGCAACGCTTTCGCCCTGACAGTACTTGCGACGGATGGTACATTTTATGCCGTATCTCCGTACCTTCATGTCCGTGGAACCGTGAGCGCGGTGGCCAAGTGCAGCGAAGGGGTATATGCCGTCAGGAGGATTCAGGTCGCTCCGCGCCGAGATGGCGTTCTCCGCGCTGTACGGCGGCGTGCAGTTGCAGCGCGACAATGGGTCGTTTTGGTAGTCGTTGTACCTGAGTCAAAGACAAAGTAGGAGGCATTTTTACACAAGTTCATTGTCGGGTCGATCGCTCATAAAGTGCAGGCTTGTGTGAAGCGCGCAGGAGGCCGGGTGAGAGCTCGAAGCCTGACAACTACTATATTAGTGCTACATGAGCATCGAAAGTCGCTCACGCACTGAATCGCAGGTTTATTGTAAGCTGACAAAAAAAATGAAATGTAGACAATGTGACTCATTTGCCAGAATAAAAATAAATAAATTACAACAAAATGGCAGACTTCAGCGATTCTTTCAGCTCTGAACTCATTTGCTACTAAGGCAAGGGGGGTGGGGATTTTTAGTAATGGTCCGCCGCTGATTGGCACGAGTTGCTGTATGAGTGAGAATGAGACTAGCAGAAGGCATACGCAGCTGCTGCCAGTCGGCGGTGGCCAAAATAGACCATCCACTATTAGTAGACATTTACAGAATGAAGACCTCCCTCGTCATTTTTCTACAGTGAAGATAATTTTACTTTCGCTTCCCTGCTTTTCTCTCAAATAATATACTTCCCCCTCAAATATGTAAGTGGTTCATTGAATGAAGAGACAGAGGATCTATGTTAACGTAATAATATAAGGTCTCCAGCATGGCGTCATTGTGCTGGAATGTAAAGCGCACACATAAATGTCGCGCACAGTGTAATAGTACGGTGTACTTGAATGCGCACGGCATGAAACACGCTTCTCCGTGCACAGAGATCACGCCCATACGCAGAGGTTTCGCATCTCGTGATCAGCGAATAAGGGCAGTGACACATAGATAAGGCAGAAAAACCGACAGAGAGAATTATCTTTGCAAGTTCACAACTCATTGTCTTTATCCTGTTTTTGCCCTGCTATCTTATGGCGTCGCTTAGTCCTCGTCACCCACAAAGAGAAATGTCAGCGCTTCGCATGGGCGCACTTCACTTTAGTGTCGCTTGACTTTCGCTATACGCTGCAAATAGCATCACCAGGGAGCTCCGCCCCCTCCGTAGCTTTATTGGTCGAGCATCGCACGCGTCATCACGCATGCCATCGTCCACGACGTTGCGTGTGAACCATTCATCATTGCTGCCTTTGCGTTTTTGAAGACTGACGCTGCGAGTCAAGCTGCCATGAAGCAGTTGTTTTTCCTTCGACTCATAAGCAATTTTCGCACGTACCGTTCTCGTAAACTAAACTTCAGAACATCCGGCTTCTAAAGCTTGATGCGGGCGTCGCGATTTTGGCAGCCACCGGTGGCAAAGTTCTATTTTTTTTCATCTACGGCATTCATTGCTTATTTCTTTTTTCAAAACTGGAATTTATCGAAAATCATGCTCTCAATAATTATAGAGTTGAATAAAAAAAACTTAATCTCCCGTATCTCTTTCTTCCTTCTTTGTTCCAGTAGCTTCCTATGCTTGTTGCTAAATATAGGGCCCCTCAGTTCCCCTAAATTTATAAAAATTAATTCCAGTAACATTATAGACCGATCAAGTTGGCATGTCCGAATATTGAATTCTTGGCGCTGGAAACGTCCACGGAGCTGTCAACATGATCCGTTAATGTTGAGCAGCTAGCTTTCACTCTCACCTCATGAGCTTTATCATGGAGTCCATGTCTTGAACCTTGCCGTGGTCTCGCTTGAATATGAGTGCCCGTGGGGTCCTGTCGTAGGTGAACCAGTCGCCGAACTTTTCCACCTGCTTCTGTGAGCCACTCATATTAAAGATGAACTCGGATGAACTGCATTAGAGAAACGATCGTGCCAGAAATTCAGAAAAGGCAAATGCTGAATGTTTATGTCTATTCCATTCCATGCGCGAACCTGCGAGCAACCGAGTAAAAGATTGGTTCCAAATAAGGTTCACGATCTGTACACGCTGTTTACCGCGGCCCAACATCTTGTAAAGCAGACACTTTTACATATCAGGATTTAGAATGTCGGAACAGAAGCAAGTATAGGGAGAGCTTATCGCAGATACGAGAACAAAGACGGGACACATACATAGGACTGTGCCCATCGTGTGTACTTGTCCCTTCTTTGTCCATGCTTTTTTGCGCTGCCCTTCTTATGCTTATTAATTCAGCTAGCCCAAAACAAAGTCTTTTATTTGAACACAACTATTGCCGCTTCGTCTGAGACTCAACACTTTCTATGTTATTACGGAGAGGCGGACTGTACCCAACGCATGAGCCGGAAATTCATTTCTGCACATCACCTCGACGAGAGACATTTCACAGTTTATGATTTTCTGAAACGACTATTACACCTTATACGTTACCGGCAGGTTCTGATATCCGCAAGAACAACTTTCAGTGTATATCGCGAGAAAATGTGTAACTAACCATGACAGGCTACAATCACGCCAATTTCACGCTGAATCGGGGCGTGAGATAAAAGCATTCCACATTTCAATGTTGACATCAACGAATACAACGGTATTTTTAGAAATAAACATTTTTCAATTGTTATTGTGCAAGACAGCAGCGGCAGTTGCTTCATCTCCACGCGATGTTTGAGAACAGCAGGATGGCACAGTACTTACGGTACATTGTAGCTGGGCCAGTACGATTGGTTCCGAAGGACGTGGGTAGCGTCCGTGATGTTGATGTAGTGGCTGCGTGTTCAAGCAAATACATAAGCCAACCAAAAGAAACATTACGCTATTCGCCAACTGATAAACGTAGACAATTCGCTCAAAGCTCAGCGAAATATTTTCTTTGAGTGCATTACAGTACAATTTCCTTATTCAACTTTGTACCTTGTTCCAAGCATTGTCGTTGGCCTCTTGACGCATTCTTATATTCAAAGGAACTCGGTTCAGCCTGTGTTGCTCGCAGCGCTTTATCTGGAGCTGTGGACGCGATAAGAGTTTTGCAACACGAGTCGAAATCATCTTTGGTAACAAGCTCATCACGTAAATGGGAGGAAATTGTGACACTGCAGAAACTGGACATGGCGATCACACGATATATCCCAAATCGCTTACACTCGCTCCAGTCGGGCCGGTGCATTGGTTGCAATCACACCATGAATGCGTCGACGAAGGCTGTGCGAGAGCCGCGACATCGGCCATCTTGTTCTTAATTCTGTGGTTGTCTTTATTCGATAAGGGATAGGCTTGATCCTCTGCTGTCGCTTCTTTAACCAAGTACATTTATCTATGGTAGAGCGGAACCACCTTCTCCTATTTTTTAGCGCCTTTTCTCCCGCCAATTGTGCTCAGGTTCCGTCGTGGCCATGCTGCGGCTTGCCACCGTATTGCACCAAAGTGATCAACGCCCCCATCAGTAGCTTGAGATACCTGGCGATCACCGCTCATTTCCGTGATATGCCAAGTACGCCTCTTTTATTTTTAGAAATCATTGCTTCGAGGTAGGATTGACTGGTAAGTAGGATTTGAGGAGTGATTTCCTTGGCTCTCAGGAAATTCAGGCCACATGTAGCACTGTAGGTTTGCAACCATCTCTCCGAAAGTTAGTGGAAATTTTTGTGTGTGTTTAACTTAAACTCAAGTTACTTCCATATAAGCACTACGGCTCTGCAATGACAAAAAATATGTACATATTGAGTTCAGTAACCTGTCAAACATATATATCATCATCAGCCTGGTTACGCCCACTGCAGGGCAAAGGCCTCTCCCATACGTCTCCTACTACCCCGGTCATGTATTAATTGTGGCCATGTTGGCCCTGCAAACTTCTTAATCTCATCCGCCCACCTAACTTTCTGCCGTCCCCTGCTACGCTTTCCTTCCCTTGGAATCCAGTCCGTAACTCTTAATGACCATCGGTTATCTTCCCTCCTCATTACATGTCCTGCCCATGCCCATTTCTTTTTCTTGATTTCAATTAGGATGTCATTAACTCGCGTTTGTTCCCTCACCCAATCTGCTCTTTTCTTATCCCTTAACGTTACACCTATCATTCTTCTTTCCATAGCTCGTTGCGTCGTCAATTTGGCGCTTGTGCTGTTCACGCAGGGGAGGCCCACACACCAGCTTCATCCTAGCACCTCTATTTTTAGGTTCACTTGAAGTGGTGACTACAGACTTGATACGAAACCTGATAGTGGCTCCATGGATGAAATCTGTGAATGTTTCACATCAGAGTGTTGAACTTGCTTTCACCTGTGCGTATCCCTCTTGCTATGTCATCATCATCCCTCACCACACCTTTATATACTCGTTCCCTCTCCCCCTGGGCAGAGTAGCAGGCTAGAGCTCCTTAGCTTAGCCCGACCTCCCTGCCTTCATTCAATTAAATTATCTCTCTTCATCTCTCAATGTAAGTAGAAACCTTTTTCGTAAGCCTCCAGGTCTCTGCCTCGCCCGCGAGTACATATATATATATATATATATATATATATATATATATATATATATATATATATATATATATATATATATATATATATATATACGCAGGAAAGAGACGACCAACTTTTAGGAATAATTATTTACTGAACGTTTTCGGTGGACCAGCCTTCATCAGAGTATAGTACAGACTGTACCTAGCCGAAAACGTTCAGTAAATAAGTCTTCCTAAAAGTGCGTCGTCTCTTTCCTGCGTATGTTGCGTCGGGTCCTGCATGCTGAACTATGAAGAAACACCCTATATATATATATATATATATATATATATATATATATATATATATATATATATATATATATATATATATATATATATATATATATATATATATATATATATATATATATATATATATATATATATATAAGGCGTTTTCTATTTCTGTTGTACATCCTATCGAAAACTTGTCGTTAGTATTTAACCGTATGACATGAAATATGCCCAACAGCCAAATCTTTATACCACAGCTAACAAATAGTATTCTATGTCTGAATGTTAATAACATTCAATGCCTTGTGTAGCCACGTGTGAAATGCGAGCACGAGGCTACACACGAAATGGGGCAAGTGATGGTGATAAACTGATGATGATGATCACAGTGGCAGATAACCACTCGAGAGGATTGCCCAAGAGACGCGTGGACTTCAGGAAAGTATTAGAGGTGTGAATTAGGAAATATATAATCATAATAAATAAGCGAAAGGCTAGAAACTTAGGGATATATTTAATTTGTCAATTTTTGTTTCGACCAATACGTCCCTAAACGCATCAAAATACACCTCTCGTAAGTTACCCGCCGTGGTTTCTCAGTGGCTATGGTGTTAGGCTGCTGAGCACTTAGATTTAGGTGCACGTTAAAGAACCCCAGGTGGTCGAAATTTCCGGAGTCCTCCACTACGGCGTGTCTCATACTCAGAAAGTGGTTCTGGCACGTAAAACCCCATAATTAAATTAACCACTCGTAACTTCCTTTACTTCGTTAGCATTTGACGTTGTTCTTACTCGAGCGACTGACGTGCAAGTTTTTGCAAAAATATAGAAGTGGCACGGATACACGTGAGCGTGGCGTGTCACAGCACTCACGGTAGTTGTTCCAGCACGTAGAGAAGACCATCAGGCAGCGGCTTTCCCGGCTGGAACTTCTTGTAGTCCACCACCATCCACTGGTTGTTGTATCTGCAACGTGGTCCGAAATTGAATAACGATAGGTGAGAGGAGAGATTGATCACCTCATGATGTTCTTGCGTCGTTATTGCACTACTATATATCGTCCTATTTGTTCTTGCATTTATTCGTCTTCAGGAGAGATTACAGATAGTTATTTGGCGTAATCTATAACATTTTCAAAGCGTATAGACTTCGAACGTAAACAATCCAGTTCAACTTCCTTGTTTTGCGTTTCACAGACTTCTTTTGAAAGCCTCTGTCAACCCCTATCCTAGGGCCACCAAAGCAGCCATTGCCGCTACCTATTTTACAACACACCCGCCATGGTTGCTTTTCGATGGGAGCGAAATGCGAGAGCATCCCTGTACTTAGATCCCTGGTGGTCCAAATTATTCCGGAGTCCCCCACTACGCCTTATAATCTAATCATGGGTTTGGCACGTAAAACCCCGTAATTCTTTATTTTATAGGAGAAATGGGATGGCTTAAGAGCCTGCCAGTCACCTCGACTCTTCACTGGATGACTCCGGCATGATGCGGCCCACGACAAAGTATCCACGGCGTTTTGACCACAACGAACAGCCCATACCCGAACAAGTCTTAAAGGGCCCTCACCAGGTATGGCCATTTTGAGCTGACAAGCGCAGAGCATACATTGCGCGATAACGATCCTGTCTGCAAAGTATTACATCGCTACGCGCCGTGGAAAGATCTGAAATTTCAAACCGAACGCCATTTGCCATTCTCCTCGCAACAGCCGCGCTCCAAGCCGGAGGATGACGTACTCGTGTAGCTGGGCCTACGTATTCGTGTCCGCAGTGTGACGTCGCTCGCGGTGACACGTGACTTCGAGAATTATTCAAGACAACACCTGTTATTTGTGTGATCTGTTGCTTGAAGTGACGAATTGAAGTTTAGAGAAATAATAAAACACACAAACGGAATGTCTGCGTCTTTTTTTGTTTTACTTCGCATCGAAGCAAGGAAGATATACTTCCGCTTCGTATGCTTGTTCCCACGGTCGTGTGGTCACGTGCGCAGGTATCGTAACTATGCCATTTTCTACCGTATTCCAACCTGTGATCATGCTTTGCGATCCGCTTGTTCTGCCTTAGTATTCATGTAGCACTGAATTATACTGCTAATCATGTTTCCTTGTGCACAGCGCGCAAAATCGTGCGCTGCGCGAAACGATAACAGCTCGCGCGCAACGCCGCCAGCGGAAGTGCTCATCGCCGAGAAAAAAAAGCTAAGAGAAAAAAAAGTGAGGGTGGGGCCCGTGACGTATGTGTCACGTGATCCTCGAGGTCCGGCATGGGAGAATGCAGGGAAAGAATTTCGCTTGCGGAGGCTAGACGGGGCGAGTGGAGAGAGTCTCGCTATGCATTGGAGCTCGCCTACTGAAATCATGGGTTCGCGGCGCTGAAATATTTATATCTCGGCTAGTAATGAGCCGATTTGAAAAATATTTGCGGGAGAACGCTCCCTAGAGGACATGTAACAACTTTCAGCGTATAACCAAAATTTGCTATTGGACTTGGTTAAGGGCCCTTTAAAGAGAAAACAAAAAAAATGGCGGGGGGGGGGGGGGGGGGGGGGATGGGGTCCACGCTCATATACGCCTATACAAGTATATAATAAAACATAAGCAGAAACAGTTAATATTAGTTATGTCCTTATTCCTGTGATTCAAAATATATGTTGCCAACAATAAGGTAATGTGGCAATCATTTAGCGCATGTGTCTCCACGTATATCCCGATCTCAAACGATTAACTTCAACCGGCTGACCGTGTCTGTCAACACCAATCTGCACAGATGCGTTGTGCAACTGGCAAAAGCCACTGCAAAGTGCGCAGCCTGCTTCTCCTGTTGCAGGAGCGTTTGATGTGCTTGTATTAAAATAAGGGAAGCCTACTGTACTCACGTGCCACTGTTGTGCTCTGCAAACAGTTCACTCCACTCCTTGCCGGTGGTCGCCAGTCGGTTGGCCACAATATTTCGCACGAACTCCAAGTTTGTCTGAGGTGTGATGTACTGGTACAGGTCGGGATTGCCATTGCCGATAGTTGTTTCCATGGTGGCCTAGAGAATGGTATCGCATCCCCACTTGTAGTCTTCCCCGTCATCTCGTTTCACGTGATTTCAAACAGAATGAAACTAAGCTAGATTTAGGTTCTCATTTATAGTAAACTTTTATGTTTGTTTTTTGGTTGGTTGTGTTGGTTGGTTTAATCTGTATAGAAGGCACATTAAGCTCTTATCGCCTGAATGTGTTGCCTGTCGAAATATATTAAAATTGCCATTAGAGATACTTGCATGCGAGGTCGTAGCATCCACAATTACACTCACACCATTTGCTACCCCCGGTGAGGCTTGCAGACTCACTTAAAGAAAACTTAAATGCACATCTGGCACTAAACAATGCCTCTATAGTATCTGCAATGTTTTTCGCCCTGAACAAACTCACACTTGGCCGGTGAACCATCGCGCATCTTATGGCAGTCCGTGAAATAGCTAATATTGCTGAGATCGTGACTTCAATTTATCCAGTTGAATGGATGCAGCTACACGAGTTTCTCGGAGTGTTCACCTTCGTTAGAACCACTGTGCGCAGACCACTCCTTTCTCAGTCATAAATGAAGGCACGCTGGCGTGGTTTTTTTTTTACTGGGTAAACGCACAGAAGATTATAATCGGGATGTCTTTTTTTACTCTTAAGCGTCCCGTCCAAATTTATGAGCTCCGATTCGGCATGTCCAGAAATTGCGACAACAGGCTGGAAATAATGAACGTCTGGCTAAATGGAAGGCCACTTATTTTAGGGGCGAAGCCGTGCCCGCGTCAAGGAAGTCAGATCAGTCAGAAAATTGGTTCTGCGCCATCCACTAGACATTGCACATTCGATAAGGGCAAGTGTGTGCCGTACTTACCAGCCCCGACGAAATCAGGTAGAAGTCATCGCCAGAAAATATCCTTCCGGGTGCGGAGGAAAATGTGAGCGTGTGACCGGGGATGAGCTCAGCTGGAAAGGAGAGAAGCGCACGCTCACGACTTCAGTGGACACAGCGTAGACGAGCCTACGCATGACGACGATGCAAGTAACCGCTTTCTCGCTACTGTTTCATTTAATTTCTAGGGTCTCTGGGCATCCAAGTGTCTGGCACCAAGGTCATCTCATAAAATAACAAGACTAGTAATATTAGTAATAATAGTGATAATACTGAACAATCCGATTTTATTCCTGTTCAATGGCAATACAGATTCACTGCCACACCAAAGTAGACAGCGATTGTGAGTGGGTGGATAAGGCAGCATTTCGGGAGTTGTAAGTTCGAATGTGGTTGTGTTTGCAACAAGGCGATGTGCATCCGTTTTCTGCGATGTGTATGCTGCTCTTTGCGCTCGATGAAATAAAGGATATCGCTCTACTGGATGAATAACTCAATCAAAAAGGTAACGAGATAACGCATTTTTCGGCGTGCCTGTGAAAGTGTACGTGGGAGAAGAAAAAAAATAAAAAAGGTTGAAACGGAGATCATGACGTAAGACGACCGCCGTCTTGCTGTCATATTGAGATATCGTACAGCCCGTTACAAAATAGCGCAGTGGTCAGCTTTACAGTCTCTCTTGCCGAGACGATGTTGCTGCTCGTTGGCTTCAACCGCACAAGTCGTGTTCACTGTACGCAGCTGCTACACGTGAGATATTCGGCTCCATAGTGCTTCTATATTCAAACATTTTGCTTCTCCACAATTACGTGTAAGTTACAGAGGTGGTGGTGGTAGTAGTAGTAGTAGTAGTAGTAGTAGTAGTAGTAGTAGTAGTAGTAGTAGTATAAAAACCTATTCAAACCTCAAGGTGTAAGGTACCGTGTAGAGAAAGCTGGTCTTGCTTCTACACCCTCCGGTGAGTAGACTCCTCAATCCAGGAGTCCAGCAACAGTCGCCGCCTGCTCCACCAGCCGTAGTTTATTTTGCGGGTTAGAGCTAGACAGTGCGTGCCCCTGTCCACTGGTCTAGGGTAGTAATAGGAAGGGCACCAGGGCACTGCTACCACTCAATCACAATCGACGCCAAGTACAAGTTCTGAATTAGCATTTCTAACTCAGTTGAGAGGTGTGGTTTTTCTATACATTGACTTCTCTGTTCTGCTACAGAATACTCAGCTTCTCTTGAACTGTGATCACAGAACTTGCCAGGCTGCACGTGCTGGCACGGGATTGCTCCGCACAAACGTTCCTATTTTGAATACCTTTTGAATTCAAGGTCTCCAAATCATGTAATTGCGCTTCTGTTCACAATACTAACTACTAGGTTTACGGCGCCGGAAATATATTATGAGATACATATCAGTAATTCTTTAATTGTCAGCCGTAAATGTTCCATGTTTCCTATACTTTGTACATTTGTACTTCCATGTTTTCTGTCATTGGGCTGCGGGCGCAATTTTAAAGGTATATAAATCGTGGTTCAGGCTATTATGGTCCACTAAAACGTCGCTCGCAGACTTTGCAGGCTCAACCACCAGACAAAAAATTTTCCCGTATTTTCGTCACAGTCATTGAAATCATCATCATTATGCACACTTAACGTCAGCTAACTCATGCTCGCTGCAGGACAAACGCCTCTGTCAGCGATCTCCGACCCCCCCTATATTGCGTCCGCTGGTAATTTCTCATGCCTGCAAATCTACTAACCTCATCGGTTGCTTATATTTTTGCTGAGCTTGACAAGAATAAGACAAGTACTCAGAACCACCCCCCTGCCACCCCCCATACTTTTGTACTCACTCGATTCAAAGGTCTTGTGGAAGCGCAGCGAGTACTTCTTGAGTATCCTGAGCATGCTGGCGTAGGTGGACCATGTGACCTGAGAGAAGTAGAGGTCCCTGTTGCCGGGCAACACCTTGACCAGGGCAGAGCAGGAGCCGGAGCCAAGCACCTTGCGGCCTACGCGGCGCTTCAGGGCACCCTCCAGGTCTTCCAAGTCACCGTCCGCGTTCAGAAATCTGGCGACAAAGGCATTCAGATGTTTTTTTTTAGCATATGCGAACAAAGAAAGCGTTCCGTGGGATGTATTGTGAAGCGTTCCGAGGAGGTAACAGATGATTAATCGTGAAAATAGTAGGGGGAGTTGACTGGTCGAGGCGGTACTGCCTCATTTTTAAAACTACACGTAGTACGAGCGACAAGACAGAAACTTAAGACGCATTATTAATTTATTCATGCAGTCAACCACTGAACACTAAATTCTGATGTTTACGGTACCAAGGTAACTCGATGGCTATGCAAGCAGCCGTATGGTGGGGCTCCCCGTTCATTTTGACCACCTGGGCATCTTTGATGGGCATCTATGATCTAAATATCTAAGCACCTGAGCGTTTTTACTTTCCGCCTCTATCGTAATGCGACCGCCGGGGCCTGGTACCGATTCGGCGACCTCGCGCTCAGCAACACGATGCAACAGCCATTGAGGCACCGCTGTTGCATTCATTCATTTATTCATTGATTTACTCACTCATTCAGTAACTCGAAAGCCACAAGTGAACACCGGGAGTAAGAAATCCAATGGAGTGGAGGGCCGCACATTATTTATGAATAATTGACTTTATTTCACGTGTACCTATTGATCCTATAGAGCGCGGTCGCTTTTTGCCATCGAACCCGCGACGTCGTGCTCAACGACGTAAACTCTGATGGGACTGCCTCTACAGGTACTTTGTAGCGCTTTTACACTACATAATATCGTGCACGAGTAAGCATTCAAGGTACGCCTCAATTGTGCTGTTTCCTGCTGGTGCACTGCTTTGGTTTAGTCTTGCCTTCCTTTGATAATAGCGTAGGCAAGTTGATCGCTTTAATTGATTTCGGTTCACTGGGAAAAAGAGTGGTTTGAAGCTCTGCGCTATAGCCAAATCCACAACGTGCAGACAAAATGGCGCAAATTCTCGGAGAGTCGACGAGCGTCGCGTCGACGTCAGTTGCTGATGAAGGTGACGGCACACGCAAATCGCTTTATGACAGCGGCCTGGCCAACGTTGACGGTGAATACCGTGCAGTAGGCACACGCCTGTCTGAAAAATGCCAGAAACGAATATGGCGGAAACATTCCGACGTCACCGCGCCCTGGAAGAACGAGGTGCTGTTCATTTGTGCTACGATCGCTGACGAATTAGGCATAACCAAAAAAGAAACTACTTTCAGCCTGTGCATTTTGCGCCGACAGCAGCTATTTACAGGATCATTCGGGGCCGTTTCATTTGTCAGCGAGAAGTCCTAGCTACACTAGTTCTACTGCGGGGTACTTAGTCTGTGTATGTGTTTGTGAGGTTTTATGTGCCAAAACCACCATTTTATTATGAGGCGTGCCACAGTGGAGGACGCCGGCTTAGTTTTGACCACCAGGGGATGTTTAACCTGCCCTCAATACACGGCACACGGGCGTTTTTGCATTTCACCCCCAGTGAAATGCGGCCGCCGCGGTCGGGATTTGATCGCGTGACCTCGTGCTTAGCTCGCAGCACCATAGCCACTAAGTCACCGCTTCAGAACTCAGCTATTTATTTGTCGTCTCCCCTTACGTAAGCCGAAAACCTGCAAACAGTTAAATGTAAGTGGACACAGCAGTTCAAATAAGTATCCTGAACAGTAATGTTGCGGGTCGCAACATATTTGTAAACCGTGGTACTTTGTTGTCTGTAGTGCGGAACTAATGTAGTAAACCGAATGACCTATATACGAGCTATTGCTTGCTGAAGACTTACTGGCTCCAAAAACATATGTTGCAATCCGTTCACCACAAAACGCGTTCTCGCAAGAGGAGGCATACTCACAGCAAGTCGGTGGCGTTGACGTACGACCAGCTCGGAAAGTACTCAGTGTGTCCTCTCCGAGCGTCGTCCAGCCCAGCCATCTGATTGAGAATCAGGTCGACCTGCAATGAAGCGCGGCAAAAGTGGGCGAAGAGTCGCAAATCGCCGACACTTGACTTGCCTGTAGTCACCGCGGGAACTGATTATACCAGTTATCGTCGTCCCCTAAATAATCATCATCAGGATCATCACCATTAGTATAATGAAATGTAGTATCTTAGGGTTCTAAGTTAACGGAAAGACATGGATAGTGCCTTGTGATTGGACCCATCTCAGTCTGCTTTTGAGCACGCTATCTATCGCATGGATTGCGGCGGCAATCGGTATTTCATGCGCGTGTTTGGCGTGTCTACAGGTTTTCAGCGTTTTTTTTTTTTTTTTTATGTATTAGCATCATTGCTCGTGAGTCAATTGTGTTGTCTTTCTGGATTCTTTTTTGTTCTTTTTTTGTGTTTTTTAGTCTTTTTGCCTGTTGCTCTACAGTAATGCAACTGGAAGTACCCCATACCATATCTCTACATAAACATCACCCTACCCGACTAATAGCATAATCAGTTCGAAGTTTGCGGTTGTGTCAAAGTTTCCAACTTTTGGTGCCAACTTCGGGTACCCTCGTCTTCTTTCTTTTTTTTTTTTTTTTTGTGCACAGAAACCCACCCATACGAATTACATTTACACATTTTCCGAAACCAGTCCCTATAATGCTTTTAGAGCTGACGAAAAGAGAAGCGGGAGCATGTCAGTTTGAGAAGGCAACATTTTAGGCTTTGAACGCCTCGCAATTAACACGCTTTGTCCTCTTCACAGATCTCGAGCGAGATTTTCCAAAGACACGCTCGCTACAGTGAGCAGAAGGTCATTTTGTAGACGGATTTGGGTTAAATTCTGACCATTCAGTCATTGCACACCCAGATGTGGAACCGAAACTCTCTTCGGTTCAATTCGGGTTCAGCTCCGGAGCGGGAAAGTGTGACAGTTGGAAAGGGCTTTCTTATTACCAGTAGTACTATTTTATTCGCTTGAATTGTCACGCAGCGTAACTCCATACCAGCTCGAAAACGCTTGAATATGATTCAGTAAAATATTTTATTTCTACTCATTTTTTTTTTCGCCAACTACTTGATTTAGGGGCGTGGCGATGTGTTCTTTGAAAGAAAACATTTATGTTTACTTGTGCAAATTGATAACATTAATTTGCTGCAAATGTACAAGCTTTATTAATTCCCATTCATCTTTTTTTATCGTACGGGTGCATTAAGCTCATTTCACTTTTCAATTTAGTCGTATTTGTTAACCGCCTGTAACAAACAAACGACTCTGCATTGTCAGCTTGGTCAATAGCAAAGAGCACAACCTCTTCGCAGTAAATTACGTATATAAGTCAACGAACGATTTCGTAGCGATATTGAAATAAACATTTCCAGTACGCGTTCACTTATTGCCCCATCAGGCCAAATTGTTTTTTCTTCAACAGTGTTTCGTTAAACATCATTGGCTTTGTGCTGATCCATTGGAGATACCGACCCTGCCGTCGGTGTTATGTTTATGTTAGCCTGACGTGACAAAGCCTCGCAGCGTCCGCGACAAGGGGAACAAAATCGAAAGAAATTCTACCGTAAATCAGCACTGCTGAAGTCGCTTTGCTTCTTGTTGGCGTTAATTAGGGCTTATTCGTCTGTTAGGACGTTTGTTCAACTGCTATAGTAGAAACGCGTTTACGAATCGTCCAACGTGGTACTACCACTGAGCACCGCGACATTGAACGCATCGCTTATACCATCCAAGCACCGCACAAACTTCCTGAAATAGTTACAAGCAACGGCTACATTGACTTTTTGAGTCGAACTTTCATAACCCTGCACGAGCAAGTCCATATTTATCTTAAGCAAAGACGCTCTAGAACAAATTAATGACCGCGAAACGAGCAGCGGTACTAAAAATGAGGGGCGTAACTTTCAAGGAAACAGCGGTGCGGATTCGAGAAGAAACGCGGCTATCCCATATTCTGATGAACATTGAGAGGAGGAAAATAAACTGGGCAGCTCATGTAATGCGTAGGGCCGATAAACGGCGATCCATTGGAGTTTCAGAACGAATACCAAGAGAAGGGGTGCGCAATCGCGGATGGCAGAAAAACTATACGGTGTGATGAAATTAGAGAATTTACAGGCATACGATGGGATCAGCTTGCCCGTCCCTAACCGGCTCACAACCATCCCAAAATCCATGGATGGCTGCTTTGTTAAGCATACAGTATAAACGCATACACGGTGCCTAAAAGAACAAGTCCTACGAAATAAAGGAGACCATGGGCCCTATAACGTAAAACTATTCCAATATGTTTTATTCCAATCTCCTGACGTCAAAATTGCGCAACCGCCGACGCAAGCATCGGGCGGTCACCCGCAGAGTTGTCTCAACAGACCAATCAAACGCTCTCCTCGTTCATAGGAGGTCACTTTTGTTCGCTCGAAAAACGAATACCATTGCCTACACTGAGCGGCTTGTGTTATCTAATCGGCTCACAAACGGCGAGGAGCACGCTCAAGTGGAGAGGGATTCAGTGGGGCCGAGCCCCTGCACTGAAAATCGATAACCGGATGAAGAGCGTGGTGCCGAAGTTTGTGATTGGTCCGCTTTCCCTTACTTAGCTTACGGTGGCTCGCATACAATCGCGGCGGCATGCCACGGAAGCTTAAGAATGACGCCAAAACGGATCCTCAGCAAAGAAGAGTTGTCAGAATGAGCTCGTAGACGTGTCGAAAGTTCTCGAAAACGTTACACGGCCACGCAAAAAGATTTATTACACTCAAATAAACCCATGTTCTCCGGCAGGTGCGAGTAGCCAGTGCCTGAGCGATCGGCGGCAGCCATCTTTTATTCCTTTCGGAACGGGCAGCCTGCGGCTATTCAGGAAAATTTTCACTTTTGTTCCGCATATTAATGCATCTTTAACGCGTACACGTCACTTTGACGCGGTGAGTTTTTTGCGATTTTGTGACGTCGCGTGAGAGGCAGGTGAAGTGGCTGCAGCCCGAAAACTTTTGACCAATAACCGAAGGCTAATGGCGAAAAGGCGTCGAATCAGTAATAACTATGTTTCTTTTGTTCGGTAAAACCATGGATAATCAGTGTGTACACGTCATATCAGATGGGGAGCTATCGCGGTTTGCGTGACGTCGCGTGACAGACAGTTGAAAGGGGGGTGGTGCAAAACGTTTTTCACCAATCTCGGAGGGCTGATTGCAGAACTGTA
The DNA here is from genome assembly GCF_023375885.2 of Dermacentor andersoni. NCBI lineage: Eukaryota > Metazoa > Arthropoda > Arachnida > Ixodida > Ixodidae > Dermacentor > Dermacentor andersoni. The sequence goes on from NC_092821.1 coordinate 87,298,792, forward strand.
ATAGAAAAGTTTGGAATAGTTTTACGTTATAGCGACCCATAGCATTCGTTCTTCAGTCAAATATGCAGTATTTCGCAGATCTCGATCGTATTTGTACTTGAATACTAGGAACGTCATACCTAATGTTGAAAGATATTGCGCCCTCAAATGATTCGCATAGACCTGCATGGCAAATCTGAGAAGCAACCCACGTGCGTCACATGTAACATCGATGAGACGGAATGCACAAAATATTCCGAGTATCTGCAAGTGACAGCAAACAACATTACCTTGGTTCGGTGCAGCTACGTGGCATTTGCATATTTTTAAATCTTGGTGCTTTATAGTTAGGACACGCTGTATACAGACTCTTTCAAAAGTGATCTACTGTGAATCTGTTCACTATGTGACTTCGTCCACGCTAATGTGAATTTGCACTATTTCTTATGTCCTTTTTTATTCCCTGTGTGCAATGTTCTTTTTTGTTTTGCTCTTTATCCGTGACTTTACACAGGCTGTTCTGGTAACGCATGCTTTCAGTGGGCATTCGCATGTAGAACATGCGCTGACTATGCATATCGTGTAGCAGGCTACGCCTGATGTGAATGGTGGTGTATTTCTCCACTATTTTTTCTTTCTGCATTTTTAATAATTTTGGCTTTGTCACTGTGGTTTATCTTGCGCGATTGGCATAGGCGGCGGCCCTTCGGTAGAATATTTTTATATGTTGTCATTATTTAATAAGCAACAATGACCAATAAAAGTCGACGCACGTCAGAAATAAACTCAGAGCTTGGGACGCACCTGGTATCGGGTTCATGAATCTGGTATCCTATCATTATGCCTTGGCAGCAATGAATATGCGGGGATTACTCTGGCGAAATAAGGATTATAATTGCTCGTGGAGGTGAAAAGAGAACTCGCCTGCTAAGAACAAGGTGGCATTGCAACGTTGAGGAAGCATTTAACACCAAGAACCTGAGTAAGGTACGGTATAATGACTGGGTAAATCGGAACCAACTCTTATGAAAGCAGAAATGAAACGCAGCTGTTAAAATTTACTTTTCGTCACAGTTCATACAAAAAAGAAGAAATTGTGCATTTGGGAAGACTCAGAAAATGGAGCACTGTATTTGAGGCTTGCAACAACATGCCAAACTTCCGTGCTGTGGGACCGCTCGAGCGCCGGTCCTCCTTCAGCGGGACACTTGCGGTGTCCCCGACGGGTACCCTCGTTCTCACCCTTTACAACAAGTGCACCTTCCCCTTCCTCCTTCTGCCAAACACCACTGCACAAGAAATGCGCCCTCTAACTACAGTGCAATGCACAACATTAAAAACAGCATCGCCCGAATTGCCCCCTCCCCCCCCAATCTCCCTGTTTCTGTTGTTCTTTTGGAGAAGCGGGCAAGATTATTATATCCCTATTGGAAAAGCACATATGCGCGATCCCATAACCACGTTTGTTCCTACAGAAACCCATATGTAATTATGGTGCAGGGCACGCACGATTTCACAATTCGGATTTCAAAGACACAAGTTCTACTCAAACGCTTCAACCGTACATGGTTGCCTACAAATTAACAAGATGAATTCTCACAAGACACCAGAATCCACAACGCATGCGCCATAAGAAGCCTGTGTTCCTTTGAGCCGTGTGTTACAGTGATCTCTATGCAACAGTTCGCTCGCGGCCGGAAACCTCTGCCAACTTAATGAATACATTGTTGCGCCAAAAAGGAAAATAAAGACTTAGGAGGGCTAGTATGAAACGACAGATCGAGCGCTGAACTTCAACTGATTTTATTCTTAAAGCAGAGAAGGGAGAATGAACAATTGCATTGCGTACGTCAGTGTTGCCTAGAGCGGTTGCAGTTATGTTTTTAACAGCTGTATCTCGTTGTCAAACAGAAAAACAGACGTATCACTAATACAACTCGTGCCACTCTCTTTTATGTGATGTGCCTCTAAAAGTTCTCTTGCGTCTTTTGGCGCAACAATGTATTCATTAGATCCCAACCAACTCGCCCAGCAACAAGTTCTACTTGGCCAACTTGTCGACAGCATATAGAGGACAAACGCAACTGTGGCAGAGATGACTTACCTGATGCCAGTAGGGGCTGGAAGATCGGTACTGGGCAGCCTGTTCATTCATGTGGCGCACGTTGTCCTCAAAAAATTGGTAGAGCTTTTTGCAGTACGCCGTTTCGTTCGTGCAGTAGTCGGCCCATTGGTTATCAAAGTGCATTCGGATTAGGTCTTTGGTGAGGTAGCCTTCCAGAAACCCCGCGGCGTAGGCCTGGTACTCGTCTGGTAACTTCTCGTTCGTGTATATCTCCAGGAAGCCGAACCTACCAAAATACCAAAGTGAGGAGGAAACAAATGTGATTCACAGATGTAGGAACACCTTACTTGTTTTGGCACGTGGTTTGGCACGTAAAACCCCATAATTTAAAAAAAAAAAAACTTGTTAAATACAAATGAATCCTGCTTGATATAGGCTGCGGTCTTGTCTACTACTTCTGGGAATAGAAACATTTCTATAGCTTAGACTTCATCTCTAAATACCGGGTTTTCAAGCGTCATAAAAATGATCAGAACAGTTGAAATTAGTGACGCTCATTGAGCTGAATTACGAAAAATATTCGAGGTAGCTTGCTTCCCATTCGGTCAGTCAGTGACACCTCAAGTGTCTTTAGCCGTCAGTGAGTAAGTGCACCCACTGTCGTTAAATTCTGGAGGTTTACGCATCAAACCAACTGCCTGATTATGCGGCGTAGTGGGATATTCCGCATTAAGTTCTACCGCCTCGAGTTATTTCCAATGAACCTAATTCTAGGCACACGAGCCTTTTTTGCATTTCGGCCCATCGAAATGCGGCTGGCGTGGCCGAAATAAAACCCGATGCTTCGAGACAAGCAGTTCGATGCCATAGCCAATGGTATACCGTGACGGGTGCCCAGTGCTATTGGCATCGGAAAACTCTGAAGGCTTGTTATACATTACTCTGATTGGCACAACGTAAAAATAAATCGTGACAACTATGTTGAAATAAGCTATGAGCCTGAGATCTGTGTTTAAAAAGTTGTTAGCTGGCGCTTGTATCTGTGTACTCCTCCTCCGTTTCCATGTTCTCTACGTTGCAACAAACAGAAGAGTACATAACTAAGCTAGCCACCAGATTGCTGGAGAACAAGTTATTTTGAAAGAATCTTGTCCAGGCATTTGGTGTTGATAAGAGCTACCTAAATTACTGAAAGTGTCAGTAGTCTTGTGAGTCAGTCAACGCGTGTCGTCTAAGCATTGATAGCGGGGAAGTCTTTAGCCTGTCGACCTTGGAATGTGACAGGCAAGTACTTCGAACACTCAGTAAGACTGTGAGCACATTGGCTTATAGAAGCACCAACCTCTGAAGGCTCCGGCCTAGAAAAGGGAAACTTAATTCAGTGACATTGCCAGCATGTTTAGGCACCAGATAGCCTGTGCCCTAATATACGCTGATGTCCGCTACTTCTGTCGAGGTATTTCGCCCCCGGTAAGCGCGCATAAAATCAGTGACGCTGGCAGTATTTTACGCTTCAGTCAATGTGTCTATCTGGGGTTCGTGCGTCATGACATTCTCACCCTCAATTTCCACTATCGGGTCAAAATTAACAGTCTCCAACAACGCCGGCATATTTTTCTACTCTGGGTAAATCTACAGCTCACTCTGTTCATGATTAGGCGCTACATATAAAGACTTGTAGGTTGGTCACTTATCTAATTAGTGTTCGAGCCGGAGCTCGATATTTCACTCTGCACAATAAGGGAGCAGAAACTATTATGCTAATTTGGAAAATGCTCGCAAATGCATGTACGTTCTTCATATTTTTTCCTTGTTTTCCTTTTTTTTTTCATTGTGCGTCGTACCCGGTTTCGTTGATGGCATTCTGGAACGACCCCCAAGCGACGACGTCGTCACTGTCACCGGGGCGGTGTCCGGTCTTGATCTCGAATGAGGCCGGCACCGTGGTCAGGCGGACCCAGGCGTCGATGCCTGAGCTCACATGGCACAGGGCTCCCACCAGAGCGAGCACCAGCAGAATCTTGGTGCTCCCCATGGTTTTAGTCGCAATGCCTGCAGAGTAAACACGAAAAATAGGTTTAAAATATCTGTAGCTTCTTCCGAAGGGTCAATCATTATTAACAATATGGAGGTATTTATTGACGTATTTATTTATTTATTTATTTATTTATTTATTTATTTGTTTATTTATTTATTTATTTACTTACTTACTTTCATACCCTCTAGGCCAATATGGCGTTAAAGAAGGAAGACGGCATAATATAAGCCCGCATGTTTTAGATAGATGCTGGAGAAGTAGTAAACTAAGAACATCACCGGGCAAAAAGCAAAAGCCTAATTACAACACTAAGTAAAGCATGTAGCACACCGAATAAGTACTACAACCACAAGTGAATGTTGAGTAAATATAAATCGCGCAATGTAATTTCCAAGAGCACCTTTAAACAAAAATAGACCTGAAATTCTTACAATGCAACGGTGCACAGTGTTCCATCCTTCCCCTTGAATTCCAAAACCCCTTGCGCACTGAAGTATCCGACTCGAGAGTTTGACAGCGATATGCAACGTACTTTGTTTCGTGTAGTTTCTGTGTCGTCTATTGCAGCCATCATGATATTTGTTTGTCACAAAACGTTGACTAGAAAAGAAAAGTCCGCGTGTCCCCATCAGCGATTCGGTATTACCCGTTATGGGTGGCGGCGTTGGTCATGCGGCGAATGGAGCACCCTTTATACACCCGTAAGCGCATTACGATGTATACCGTCTAATTTTATACCAAATTTCTGCACATATCAGACGTCAGCTGCTTCACGTGCGCAGCGACTAATTTATTGCAGTAGTAGGCGCCTCCATGCGGAAACCGCCGCTCTGGCTATAGAATACGAAATGTATGTCCTAGATGTAAGCAATGTGATAAATTCTCAGCGTTTCTTGCTTCAAAAATTTCAAGCATGCAGCGCTGGTATACTAACGCGAACAACGTTTAGTCTCATTCTGGAAGCTTACCGAAAGTTTGCATGAGTACTTATTAATGTGTAAGTGTTCTTTGGTGAGCACCTCAACAAAATTTGTCTGTCAGGTGAAAGGTGTACTGACGGGTACCTGCACAACATTGCTTAATTTACGAATTTAAGACAGTTAATCATTATACTAGTGTAAATGTAGATGATTGGTAGCTTTATCAATGGTAAGGAACAATTGAAACAACAACAAAAGTTGATCTGAGGGTTAATCGTTCTCGTCAGACCACCTAGAAAGCTGTTTCCCGCATTACGACTGCGTGTGCAAAGAAGAGTGGCTGTGGGTTTGCTGAGTATAAAAATAAGGATAACTGAATGGTACATGTGATAGTAGTGTAATAATAATGATAAATTATTGGTGACGTTAAAAAATGGTGACGTCGCCGTCGCTCCGTCGAGGTCGTAACAAAAAATGAGAAAGATAAAATAAAAAAAAACATCCGCAGCTTGCACTAGTGGTGCAAGGATGGCGTCAACAGCGGAGCTTGCCATCACCTAGCTTTTGCGTGGCTTGCCTAAGTTGTTTGTAGGTTGCGCTAGGTTATGTTAGATTTTGCTAAGTTGTTTCTAGGTTCCGCAAGGTTACGCTATATATAGGTTCTGCTAAGTTGTGTCGATGGGCTTGACGCTGAAAGTTTTGGAGCAATCGCAGGCCGCGATCACTTTCTCGGCAGCGTAATGCGTTCCCTGGACATAAAGTCGGGATCCTCGACTCGACGTCGCCTCTTCTCAGCCGCAGTTTCGGCGCGGTGTTTCGGATCAGCTCGGCGGCGACGCATCGCTTCTCGCTTGGCAATACGGCGCTCTTTTTGGTAAGCCGCTTCTTCTTCGGGCGTCCGGACTTTCTTCGGTCTTCCCATGGCAGCAGCACGTACGCACGGAGTAGAGGAGGCGAGAGGTGTGTCGCCACGCCGGCTGTTCTGAGCTTTTACTCGCCTGTGACGTCACGACTCCACCCTAAGCGCGAGGGATGCGAGAAGGTTACGTGGCTCAGTGCTCTCACAGGTAGTTGCTAGGCAACGCGAGGCGCCGCACAGCTGGGCTGAGTTTTCTGGTAAGGCTCTACGGCGAAACTGAATGCTTGAACAGCTCCGAACAGAAAAAATCAGCTGTTGTGAAACGGTTGTGACGGCGTTCCTGCTCAGTTCATACGATCGCGTTGAAGACGCCATGCAGCTTCCTGGCAACTCATCTCTACATCGTTTATTGCACGGATTTCATTTCTTTGATACCCGAAAAGTGTTGGTTAGACATGTACAAACTAGGAAAACCAAGTAAGCAAAAACGAATTGACAGGGGAGCCACATAATGCTCAGTTATTAATAGATAATTCTCAGAATTTCTGTAGTAACTCAATTTACGCAAGTGGACACTGCTTGTCTAAAGAGCTTTTATTGCGATAGCAATTATATGGCCACTCCAGGTGGATTTTTGCCGTCGCCGTCGCCGTGAGGTTCCGTATGAGTGAAAGCGTGCGAGGGTGAGCCAGCGAACGCGTTTCAATCTCGCGTGCGCGAGCGAGAAACGCGGGACGGGACATGTTGCGTGCATGTTGGAATCTACGTGACGCAAAGCTTTAGTGAGGTGGGTAAATAACCCTTTAATTCTCAAGTTATGTCGTGAAAGAGTGCACAATATTAATGTTCTTTTTCCTTATTTGAGCAAATTCTTGCAGCAGATGTTTGAATTACGAAAGTGCATTAGATGTGTGGTTGACGCCTTGCATTCACCCGAAATGTCTCTGGATGGTGCCTGCTCATAAAAAGGGCTTTCCTTCAACACTCAACAAAGCTAGAACTTAATTATTACAACAGGTGACAGTGAACGGAATTGAAAGCCTCGAATAGTATGTTCAAGTCCCTAAACTAAAATGCACGGCCAGAACTGACTTGATGAGTGTGGCCTGTCCCCGGCAGGCGCAGCAGGAAAATGAGAGGCCTGGATGAGCATGGCTCATCTTTTGCCATATTGGCACGAACAGCCAGGGCGAGCACAGTTCGTGCTTCGTAGAAGGATCAAATGTGGTCAAATAACGATTGTGTGTGCATTCTGTTGCATCCTTCATCTTATGCTGCGTGCAACCTCGTGCAATGCTTACGTTCATCCACCACAAAAAAATGTCCTAGCTTTTATATTAGGCAATTTTCACGTTTCTGCATTACACCGCTCACGAGCCATGCCGAATTAAAAACACTGAACCAGCAACGTCGCCAGGACGAATGCGATCGATGACGATTGTTGCGGGAATAATACTGATCCCAGGTGTACGTGCAATGAATTACGACGCATATGTATTTGCATGTAAGGGTTCTGTTCATTTTTGTGTCACCCTTGCACATACCGTCAACTATCGGCACATAGCAAACCGACCAATTGCGCGCAATTTCAGTAACAGGTCGGTGCGCAATGAAGGTACCTCTGGACCGCCATTATTGGTTCAGCTTTTATGTAGCAATGTTGTTTGCTTTTGCTTTGTTTTTTTTTTTTGTTTTTTTTTTCACGCCGAACGGAGGTGTGCTTGCTCGCACTACTTTGGGGGTGAGCGTACAAAAGTTATGTAAGCCCGTTGACTGGTGTTGGCCTTCGGCGCACATATAGCCTTCATATTTATACCTACAAACGTTTCCGAAGAGAGAGCCACAGAGAGAGAGAGAGGTAAACGGGATGGGAAAGGCAGGGAAGTAACCGGAAAAGATTATGGTTTGCTACCTCAAAAATACTCAATGCCCCGGCAGACAGCAGCCACGTCAAGCTGAATAAAGTGGGCGAAGAAAACTTCGTTACAGTCGTAATGCCTGAAGTCTGCGGCAAATGTAGCCATAAACCGCTTGTGCGGTGCAAATTCAGTTTCACTTTCTTCAGCGACCCGCTTCTCGTTGTATTGCAAGCAGATTACAGTACCATAAGCAGGCTTCTATAGTACAGCTACCAGGAATCAAGGTGTTTACTTTCCACTTTCCACGTCCACTTTCCACTTTGTTTTATAAGCACTAATCTATACAGAAGAATAGTACGCAGCCTTAAAAAGGCGTTGCTTAAAAGACGTATCAAGTCGTATCCAGATATTTTTTGCACCGCTGACTTTCCCGTGATGGGTTATGGAAACACACGTCTAGCATCGCTGCAGTAAAAGGCGCAATCTTTCACTACTGTTGTGGAATGAAATAATGCGCTGTGCTACTTGCGTGCGTGCGTGCGCGCTCGAGTGTGGGTGTAGGCGATCTTGATCGCGCCGCCAGTACGTAAAGTATGCATTAATCACCGAGTGTCCTGCTATTACATGCCTGCACCCTCTCTGCGAGAAATATGCTTTTCTTTTTTTGCCTCAGCAGCGGGGAGTAACTCGACAACAGAAGCAGTAACCGTTCCACGATGAACTTCTTTGTGGTTTTGGTTGTTTTAGTTTACCTTATTTCTTGTTTTTTTTTACGTTCGGGGTTGGCAAGGAATATTCCTGCGTGCGAACAAGCACGTTTACCATCCAATAAGCAGATAATTACGGCATCTCCTCTGACATCTAATCTCAACCGCCTCGCCATCTGTGTATGGGTGGCGGGTTCGTTTTCCTTCTGGCTCAACTAAAGGCGTCGCTTTTGTAACGCAGCACTCATAAACATCAGTGCAAAAAGCAATGCTGTTTTTCCAGCAGAGTTCCATTACACTGTTTGCGCCAAATGACGAGAGCTGAGGCCGGTGTAATCTCAGGATCGTTTTCTTTCGAATCGATTCCTCTCTTATCGTCGACAGCTGAACCATTGTGATAGCCGCTCAAGCGACGGCCCACATTCAGAAAGGGTATGGATATAGAATTCTTACAGCCTACCGGAACTATATTAGTAATGTCAGCGCAGTTGAAACAACTTCATTTTCTCGGCGACGCTTAAAAGAAACTTCAGACCTCAGCCGATGTGGAATAACGATTGCCAAATTATTAACCTGGTGCACGCCTAATAACATCATTAGTATTCTGAGATTCACGTTGAAATTGCGGAATTGATGTTCGTCACAGGTCAAGAAACATAGACTAGAATAGTTTAACACCAGTTTCGAAATATTCCTACCATGGCAGGCAAAGAAATTAGAGTCCAAATAAAGCAATCTAAAACATCCTCCCTCTCGCCTTGCGGGACCAAGGTAAGTAGAATTGATTTTATAACCGCGTTTGTACACAGTGGAGTATCCAGGAGAAGGGGGCGGAGGGGGGGACGTGCCCCTTTATCGAGAAATGTCTGTGTTAGTATGTTGCCGGCCCAGCCTTCCCTGTCGCCTCCCCCCCCCTTTCTCCCTGTCCCCAGTCAAGGGGGTTCACGTTCACTCAAAAAAATTTCTGGATACGCCAATGTTTCCACTGGTACAAAGTTCTCGTAACCGCTACTTGGACGAAGCCACTAAGAAAACTCATATGGACCTGGATGAATTTTCCCTCCGCTGTGAAGCTTTCTTACTGAAAAACCCGTACGGTGTTTCCTTCGTAGCTTCTTGCTACATTCGAGTGGGTGACAATTTTTTCTTTTCATGACACTTCCTCTACTCTGTGGGATTTCTCAGGACTGATTTGTATCAACAGGTACCAGGTCTCCACAGTATTATCAAGTGGATATGGCTTCAATTCCGTAATTTCAACATGCACCATGATTATGTGACTAAAAGGTTATTTTCTATGTCATGGCTAGTTGATCAATTATTATTGCAGGTTTTTTCTGGTGACCGTGCCGCCAGTAATGCGTTGCCGTAAAAGCGATGTCACTATCGCCACTACACGGCCTATAAATATTTTTCTCTTCTCCTTTAAAGCACATGGCATAGATGGGGCGAATAAACCACTCATTGCAATGTTTTGCTAAATTAACAAGAGCTTCCTTCGTTCCGTGAGAAATATTGACGTGGTAAAAGTATTTAATGCAACGAGAACGTAGGCAATAAGTTCAAGAAGTCCTCAATTGGGGTGACTGTGCCAGCGACAACTGCGACTCGAGTGCCAAAGCCACGACGCCAAGTTGAACGAAGAATCTCTGTCAGCCGTTAGGGCTTTGAATCAGAGCTTCATTTAACAAATCTCGTTTCGCATTCATACATACTAGGATTTCACATTGAAAAGATGACTGCAGACATACCGCAACCCGAGTTCCAGTATTATCCTGCATGGCAGATTACTCACCGAATGACGAGACCATGCTTAGCGTCTCTGTGAAAAGCCAGCAAGATTCTTCGCACCTTTTGCCGCACGCGACGTAGTACACGCCTACCGGTTGTCCGCGCCTCACTGTTGTGCTGCCCACCGCCTCTATCCACGAGCGCGACTCAGATACTCAGCGGTGGGAGATGTCGGCCGCGTTGCGAAACCTGAAACCTCACCGCTCGAGCTTATATCAGGCGACTCCTGACTGCGGAATCCGTGGCTTGGTCGCCACCACGTGCTGCTTTCCCAGCAGATAGGATAGGCGGTCCACTCGAAGCCGATGAAAACAAAAGGCCGGACCGTCGAGATTACGGACCTTCTCCCTTCGCGTATCGGCGAGCGCGCTTATCGAAGGTGCCCCAATGAACTGACGACATCCACTTCCTCAAGACGTGAAAGAGTGCCTTCGTGACAGGTGTTGCTTGGTTTCTTCACAAATGTGTGTAGTGCCGCGCATCCAAGAAAAAATAATATGAGTGTGTGCACTCTCTTCACTTCCTGTAACAAATGCATGTGGCATCAGCGTCGGCGATGATAACCATGGAAATTTCTCCCTGAAAAACAAGTTGGCCAGCACTCTGTCTGTCTGTCTGTCTGTCTGTCTGTCTGTCTGTCTGTCTGTCTGTCTGTCTGTCTGTCTGTCTGTCTGTCTGTCTGTCTGTCTGTCTGTCTGTCTGTCTGTCTGTCTGTCTGTCTGTCTGTCTGTCTGTCTGTCTGTCTGTCTGTCTGTCTGTCTGTCTGTCTGTCTGTCTGTCTGTCTGTCTGTCTGTCTGTCTGTCTGTCTGTCTGTCTGTCTGTCTGTCTGTCTGTCTGTCTGTCTGTCTGTCTGTCTGTCTGTCTGTCTGTCTGTCTGTCTGTCTGTCTGTCTGTCTGTCTGTCTGTCTGTCTGTCTGTCTGTCTGTCTGTCTGTCTGTCTGTCTGTCTGTCTGTCTGTCTGTCTGTCTGTCTGTCTGTCTGTCTGTCTGTCTGTCTGTCTGTCTGTCTGTCTGTCTGTCTGTCTGTCTGTCTGTCTGTCTGTCTGTCTGTCTGTCTGTCTGTCTGTCTGTCTGTCTGTCTGTCTGTCTGTCTGTCTGTCTGTCTGTCTGTCTGTCTGTCTGTCTGTCTGTCTGTCTGTCTGTCTGTCTGTCTGTCTGTCTGTCTGTCTGTCTGTCTGTCTGTCTGTCTGTCTGTCTGTCTGTCTGTCTGTCTGTCTGTCTGTCTGTCTGTCTGTCTGTCTGTCTGTCTGTCTGTCTGTCTGTCTGTCTGTCTGTCTGTCTGTCTGTCTGTCTGTCTGTCTGTCTGTCTGTCTGTCTGTCTGTCTGTCTGTCTGTCTGTCTGTCTGTCTGTCTGTCTGTCTGTCTGTCTGTCTGTCTGTCTGTCTGTCTGTCTGTCTGTCTGTCTGTCTGTCTGTCTGTCTGTCTGTCTGTCTGTCTGTCTGTCTGTCTGTCTGTCTGTCTGTCTGTCTGTCTGTCTGTCTGTCTGTCTGTCTGTCTGTCTGTCTGTCTGTCTGTCTGTCTGTCTGTCTGTCTGTCTGTCTGTCTGTCTGTCTGTCTGTCTGTCTGTCTGTCTGTCTGTCTGTCTGTCTGTCTGTCTGTCTGTCTGTCTGTCTGTCTGTCTGTCTGTCTGTCTGTCTGTCTGTCTGTCTGTCTGTCTGTCTGTCTGTCTGTCTGTCTGTCTGTCTGTCTGTCTGTCTGTCTGTCTGTCTGTCTGTCTGTCTGTCCGTCCGTCTGTCCGTCTGTCTGTCTGTCTGTCTGTCTGTCCGTCTGTCCGTCTGTCCGTCTGTCCGTCTGTCTGTCTGTCTGTCTGTCTGTCTGTCTGTCTGTCTGTCTGTCACTGGTAAGGAAGCGTAAGCTAAAGTACGGTTGCGAAAATATTCTGAATTTCAAACACGAATTGAATAGTCGTTGTTTTTCGATTCCTATTTTATTTAAATAATTCACTAGTTGAAATTGGTGGAGACTCGATTCTGTACCACACCCACCGTGGCTGCTCAGTGGCTATGGTGTTGGGCTGCTAAGCACGAGGCCGCGGGATTGAACGCCGGGCATGGCGGCCACATTTTGATGGGGGCAGAATGCGAAAACACCCGTGTGCTTAGATTTAGTCGCACGTCAAATAACCCCATGTGGTCCAAATTTCCGGAGTCCCCATTACGACATGCCTCATAATCGAAAAGTGGTCTTGGCCCATAAAATCTCATAATTTTTTTTTCTGTATCAATATTACAGATTCTGTACAACACTTCAGACTATCGAAGAAAGGAGATCAAAGTTTTTCGAATCATTTTGCTGCAGGTGACGCGTGGTTGTGGTAAAGAGGCAGCAGTTCTTGAGTAAGTACGCAAGGCAGATAACCTGCGCTGAATAATTTACAATCATTCAATAACAATGCATGCCTCACTTTTAGGCAGTCTATATACAAATTTGTTTCTTCCATTTAGGTGAACATTTTTTTTTTTTGCCAGTGTCAAGGTGCTTGCAACCTTTTCAATCACTGATATAGGGACTGATATAGTCAGACCTCTCTTTCACAACGAACACCACAGCCTACTCGCATGTGGCGACGTACTGTTCCCTCGTTTCATTAGTGTCACTGTTATGGTTCTCCAGAAAGCTGAAAGCAGTTGTTTCTCACTCGCCAGTATCGCAGTAATGCCTACAGCATTAAAAAGTTGCTGCATAAGCCATCGATTATTGTCAAAGTAAGCAAATAGTTCCTGCAAACTACAGAAATTAAATCAACACATTTCGAAAGCATACGGCTGACGTCGACAGCGGCAGTTGATAATTGCGACACAAGTTATCGTCATGTTTTGCCATCCAATGGAGCAGGGATACCGGTACACCGTCTGCCCCTCACACCCGCCGGATGACCGGGTTTGCGCAGAGTGATGCACCACCGATCCCCAAGACAACCTCGCCTAGATGGTAAAATGGAGCCTCTGCAGAGAGGGCCACATCACAGAAGCACGAGAATGCCCTAATCGAATGAAAACACTCCGCCAACGCCTGGCCCACCTAGACCAGGGCAACAACGGCCCCACAAGAGGCCGAAACAGCAGTACGCAGCGAGGCCAACAACCACAATTTAGAAAATAGTTAAGCTTAAACCGGAACACGTGTAGAAGACACTCGAGGAGCATACTGGATTTGACGCGCAAAAAACACGGGGGTTCTTTTTCTCTGTCCTTGCGTTTTTTATTTGCGCTTCAAGTCAAGAATGTAGCTGCAGAGGTCGCGAGAAGGTAAACTGGACAAGCTAATATAATCGAAAGGGCTGCATTTCGAGCAGAAAGTGACGAGCACCTTGGCAACATGACCACCCTCAAAGAATGGTGTCCAATCCTTACGGAGGGCCGGAGCCAACGCACGAAACACATAGAAAGGACAGCAGCCATACCGGTGGTAGACGGGCATCTTCTAAGACTCTGGGAAGCTAGACGCGGTCTAGTCAAACGGTGGAAGCGCCAGAAGCATAACAGAAAGTTAAAGCGCAAAATCGCACAATTAACAGCCAAGGCTGAAGCCTACGTCAGCTAGGCAGCTCGCCTCAACTGGCTGCAGCTGAGCGACTCCTTGGCTGGCACATTGAATATGGCGCCCACTTGGAATTTTTTAAGAGCACTCATTATTCCCTTGAAGTCCAAAGAGAAATTAATAAGGCACTTATGAGACTTCTTCAAACCTTAGAAGGTGCGGACGTGGAGCTGCTTGAAAAATCACGAGCGAAATGTTTCGGAACGCAGATACCACTCAGCTATAATTGTCAGTATAAAGGCGCAGAAAGCTCCACACTATACAGAACCATAACGAGGTAAGAGGTGTACGCAGCAATATGAAACAACATCAAAAATACTGCCCCGGGAGCTGATCGCACACGAAATGCTATATTTCACAGCCTTGACGAAGAAGCCATTCAAGAACTCCCAAAATGCACTGGGACGCGGAGACCGTACCGGCAGAATGGAAGAACGCAGGAGTAATACACACTCCCAAACTAAGCAAGAGGCTCCAAGTTCAGAATCTCTGAACGATATCGCTTACATCTTGCCGTGGTCAGCTATATGAGCGGATCCTAATCCAGAGACTCCAAAACTACATAGAAGAGAAAGATTTGTGCCCACACACTATGTTTGATTTCCGGGCAGAACTCTCGACACAGGATGTGCTCCTCCAACCTAAGGAAGAAGTCCTCAAGAACGCCACAACCCGAGAAGAGCGCATTGTAATGGACCAAGACATCAAGTGGTCTTTTGACAATGTCAGCCATCAGGCCATTCTGGCTGGACTGGATAACCTTAACTGTGGCAAACGCATCCACGGCTATGTAAAAGCATTCCTCTTAGACAGAACAGCTACAACCGGCATAAACGATGCCTGCACGAATACCTTCCAAGTCCCCAATAAGGCCACACCCCAGGGATCAGTAAACTCACCGTGGGTCTTTAACATAGCCATGATCTGACTTGCCAGAAAATTACAGAACATTGCGGACACCAGGAATGCGATGCACGCGGATGACATTGCCATTTGGATCACCAAAGGCTCCCTGGGGGAAAAAGAAACAAAACTACAAGAAGCCGCCAACCACGTTGAACAGTATATTGTGAAGGTATAGGAGATCTGCGCCGTTGTTTAATTAAACGCAACAGCAAGGACTCCGAACCACAGTACCGAAATATATTCGACCTCGTCTTCCGTTCTTGCACTTCTGGCACATACCCTACTGTAACATAAATCCTCGGAGGCAAAAGCACTGTCCCGGTGATGTCTCAGGTATATGGTACTAGTCCGAGTGGTAGGGCTTGAGCCTCGGCTCTATATGTGTACAAGTTTTGTAGCCGGGGAAACAGACACAGTGGGGACTACCACAGGGAATACTTCGTATGTCAAGTCAGTCACTGGGCGCAACACGCGATAGGGCCCGACGTAACAGGACTGCAGCTTTTCGCAGACTTCCACACGATGAGAACGCCGCCAGAGGAGGGCCAGTGAGCCAGAATCAAAGTGGGCATTGTGGTGATGGTAATCGTAAAGTACTTCGTGAACAGTCGGACGCTCACGGGCAATGCGGTGGGTAGTTTCGGCGCGGGCAACAGTATCCAGGTCATAGGAGCAAGTCGCAGGTGAATCTGTGGGAAGCAAGGAATCAAATGGCAGTGGTGCGTGGCTGTAATACAAAAGATAGAAAGGTGAATAATCCACAGCACAATGGCGCGAAGGGTTATAATCGAAGGGGGCAAAGGGAAATGCCCAGTCCCAATCCCGATTCTTCCAACATATGTATAGCGAGCATGTCCGTAAGCGTGCGGTTGAAGCACTCAGTCAGTCCATTTGTTTGGGGATGGTAGGCTGTCATAAGCTGATGTTGAGTGGAGCAGGACTGTAGAAGATCGTCAATAACTTTGGCGCGGAAGCAAGGGGCGTGATCCGTTAGGAGCTGACGAGGAGCACAGTGCTCTAGAATAACATCTCGAAGGAGAAAATCGGCGCCATCGGTGGCGCAGCTCGTGGGGAGAGCTCGAGGGATAGCGAAGTGAGTCGAGTAATCCGTGGTCACCGCAATCGATCGGTTGCAAAGTGCTGACACAGGGAAAGGTCCAAGTAGATCCTAGCCAACACGGGAAAATGGCTCGCCTGAAATGTCGAGCGGATGGAGTAGGTCAGCTGGACGCGAGGAGGGTCTCTCACGACGTTGACAGCTCTCGCAGTTTGCAACGTACCGTCGAAGGAAACGGTGAAGAGGCGGCCGACAGACGTGATTAAAAGTGCGAGCGACGCCTAAGTGGCCAGCAGTGGGGTATCGTGAAGCTGCGCGAGCACGTCGGAGCGTAGGTGTTTCAGAACGACAAGAAGCTCAGCGCTGTTAGGGTCAAAGTTGTGCCTTTACAACACACTGTCTTTTAAAAAGAAGAGCCGGAGTGGGGGATCTGAGGGTTGTGCGGTGTGGCGATCGATGATACATCGTAAGGAGGGGTCACGGCGCAGCTCGATGGCGATGTTCAGAAAGACCGTAATTGATAGAACGCACGCAACAGTATCATCATCGGTAAGAGCAGGTGGGCAATCCAGGCGTTAAGACAGCCAGTCGGCGTCCTGGTGCAGTCACCCTGATTCATATGTCATAGAAAAGGAGTGTACCTGTAACCGTAAGGCCCAGGGGCCGAAGAGTCCTGTAGGGTCTTCAGCGAAGATAGCCAACAGAGGACATGGTGATCCGCAACAACAGAGAAGTGTCGCCCGTAAATGTAGGGGAGAAACTTCGCGATGGCCCACACGATAGTGAGGCATTCACGTTCGGTTATGGAGCAATTCTGCTCAGAAAGAAAAAGGAGTCTGCTACCGGAGGCAATAACAAGCGACACGCCGTTTTGTTGTTGGGCAAAAATAGCGCCGATGCCATGACACTCGCATCTGTACGAACATTGGTTTCGGTGGCCGGGTCAAAATGAGCCAAACTGGGCGGATTCGTCAGTCTAGTAATAAGTCTGGAAAAGGCGGCGGCCTGATAAGGTCCCAACCAAAAATAACCGCCCTTCTTGAGAAGGCTAGTCAAGGGGCGGATGACGTCCGCGAAGTTCTCGATAAAGCGTCAGAAGTAGGAACATAGTCCTATTAAGCTACGGAGATCGTTCGACGAGCGTGCGAGCGGGAATGCTTTTACAGCACGGACCTTGTCGGGATCAGGCTGTGTGCCGGCACTGTCGACGAGGTAGCCAAGGGCGATGATGTGACGGCACCCTGTCCACATCCACCTAGGCTTCATAGCATCTAGTGTTATCGCACTCTCGTGAACAAGGGATTCTCACCGGCACAAATGGCATGGACGTGGAAGACTGGCTCACCTGGTAGAACGCGTCAGCGACCATAACAGATTGGACGCGACACCCATGCTTGCAAACGTAATCTTCTACCTCCAAGGTACGACTCGCGTGTGGTATTACACACACAAAGATCTGACTAGCTGGAAAGTCTGCAAACAAAAGATGCGAGATTTATTTGGAAAACCTGCCGGACGTCAGCTAGCAGCCAGACAAGAGCTTGCGGCACGGGCGCAGTCGTCCACAGTCCACTATATACAAGACGTGCTGGTTCTTTGTAAAAAAGCAAACAAAGGCATGTCGGAATCGGATAAAGCCGCCAGTGTGCTAAAGAGGACTGCAGCCGACGCATTCAATTTGCTTTCACGCAATGATTGTGCGACTGCTGATGCCGTCCTTCTGGTCCTTCGATCGTCTGCCAAACACCGCGGCTACTTCTTCCTGCATCGACGTTCAAGCGTTTTGTCAGCCACCGTGACGAAACGCTTGAACACCTAGCGTGATTGAAATTGTCCGTCTGGAAATGTAGGTCATAGCTATAGCGTACTTGAAGAAAAGAGCGCTACGAAGACGCGGACTAGAAGAAGAACATGTACAACGGACAAGGCGCTTGTCTGTCGTACATGTTCTTCTCCTAGTCCGCGTCTTCGTAGCACTCTTTTCTTCAAGTATGCAAAATCAACTCGCCCACATCAAGCTTCATAGCTATAGCGGTGTGTTATTCGCGACCACTCGACAATAACATGACGACCGTATCACTCATTCAGTCTGTTGTCTGACAGCTGAAAATCTGAAAACACTGTAATTCTTTTTTGGCGCTGCTGCGCATTTCCTCCGGGATCGGCCCATGTAAGAGGCCACGTTTCCACCAGAAAGCTCGCCTTCGTGCACAGCGTTTCCTGGTAAACATTGCGGTTACATAAGCTGCAGTTGCCGGGAAGCGTGTGAAGCAATCTTTGATTCTGAATGTCATCGCGTTCCACTCCTAAAGGCGAACCTTAAGCGTCCTTCAATGTTTCTATCTACGCCCGCGCCGCGGCGCGACGACTGCAGGCGCAATATCAGAAGTTCCCATAGTGTTACGCCAGAGTTTCGTTACCAGAAGAAAAGTATTGAAGGACACTGCTATAGCCTTGAATATCTGGCACTGCGCCTTTACATGCTAGTAATTGATGCACGCTCTTGTACCGTGCGGTTCCTCTCAATGACATTAGATAGAGGTGCTGTTGTTGGCTCCGGTAAATCTGATTCGAATGCATGAAAACATTAGGCCGCCTTATGGTTTGGTGTATACATATACTATGGTATATACGTATACTAAATTTATACGGAAATCTTCGCTCGAGGACAACTCCGCCGACACCGACACCGGATATTCTGCGGCACGGGCCCTTAACGCTGTCGCGTTAAAGTGTACACCTTTCTAATTGACGTGCTTGAGAACCAATTAGCTTCCTTATATCGAATTCGTGCTTTCGTTGTAGCAGAAGCTGATGTTACAGAGAAGCTCATACATTTCGTCATAACCAATTTTAACTTTGTTGCAATGAAACGTCATGCTAAAAGACGTATGATTCCAGCGAAATCTTCTGACACCTATTTTCTCCTTTCAGCCTTTTGCGAATACGAATAGATTGCTATGTTAAAGAAATATTAATCACCGGAACATCTGCGCAAGGTTTGTAAACTACATTTCAGGCTACCTATCAGATTGCTGTACAGTAGAATTGTAGTTTGTAGATCTAAGAGAAAGTGTAGTAGCACATACGTATTATCTGGGTGCATAGTCGTGTACAAATGTTTTCCTTCGCTAATTCTTGTACATAGCGTAAATGAACTTTTTTTCTGAACAATAAAGTTATATCTGACGTTCTTTGTATTTGTACTCGCATGGTGCCGGCTTAATAGTGTGGACGTATATATTATATGTATGTACAGTGCTCACGGAATGAAATAGGACACGGGGCATTTAGTACAACCCTACATATGTGCAAAGTACGCGAGAGCACCATGTCATGTCGCTAGGAATTTGGTCACCAAACGTGACGAGGACTCCGGTGTAAGCGTTCGCGCCAAAATTACGTCAATGTGATACGAACTGCAGCCGGTTGAAACGAAAGTATGCGCACTACTTAGCCCTAAATTGACGCGTTTCATTCCGTGAGCACTGTACATATGTTTAATTTTGTTAGTTTTTGTACATAGTGTAAAGAAACATTTTTTGAACCAAAATAAACAATTTCTACAATAATTTTTCTACTCAGGCTTGATGGCTTTCCATTATGAACGTGTAGCGTTGCGCATAAAACACAAAAAAGGAACATGGTGACACACACAGAGCGCAAAATATCATCAAGTTATTGCCGAGAAGAACGTGAACTTACTTATACCTCGTCTAAAACACCACTGCGCATGGTAGCATGGCCATAATCACAAGGAAAGAACGTCAACACACACGTTGTGCCACTCAGGTACGCTATTTCCTTAGCTGATAAAGCGATAGAGGCCATGCAATCGCATTTATCTTTTGTACTTCTGATACTGTGGGCCTGAATTATGCGGCATGTAATTTCGTTATTTGATTTTGCAACGACCGCGCAGTTCTCAAACTTCGGCCTGAAACCGCAACGCAAGCCAACAGCCTGCTCGTGAACGAGCAAGCTAGTGGAACTCGTGGAAGCGAAGAATGCAACTCGAAGCAATTGCACCACCGGTTTTAAAAGTAAACGTGTACCGTCTACCAACGTAACTTCCACATGACGCGCTGGCCACAGTTATTCAGCGTTGCAGCAACAGTCGGGGGCTTCAGTACGTGGCAGCGAAGAAGCGGAAGACGACCTCTGCGCAGACATTTGAGCGGCGAAGTTGAAAGTGATGAAGTCAGCATGCAACCTCATTGCTGTTCTTGGGCACCGCAACGTGCTAGCTGAACAGCCATTCTTGCAGCTGTAGGGAAAACCCTAGCGCCAAATTTTCCTCTAGTAATTTCCATAGAAACTCCCGGGTGATATCGGTCATGAAGCCCGTTTATTTGTTCTAGAAACCTTCCCACGCAGTGATAACGTCAAACAATCAAGGAGCCGAAGGGTCGTCCACCTACCCCGTTGTGTCTGCCAAGATCTGGCTCAGCTCCCACGGTTTCTGCTGGCGCCTCGATAACATGAGCGTTTTCTGCGTTCAGAATTTGGTGTCAGGCACGTAGATATAGAGACCGTCCAGTGTTTTCGCAGGTGTATATGCTCACCTGGTAGTTCACTTGTGATGGTCGTCACTTGGGAGAATGCAATCAGCAGAAATTTAGGTCAAGCAAGCACACGTAAGCGAGATTTAAGTAAAAATTTAAGGACACTGACGTCAACAAATCATGATCCCTCTGGAGACTCTGCGCTTCCTTGGGCAGAGCTTTTACTGTGATACCTATGTTGCCAAATATTGCCAGTAGCGGCAACGGACAGCGGAAAAAGTGCGGTGGTTGTCTTGCTAGGGAATCGGTATGCACAAGTATGGTTGCACTGAAGTTTAGCTTTCTCGCACACCACATGGTACGCAATCCGCCCACAATAAATGAACGGTCCATTTCAGCCGTTCAGGCTGCATTGGTATACGCTTTGTAAGAGCATAGGGACTCTGTGAGTTCTCCGAACAGATTACGTCCGTGCTTTATACGGTCTGTTATGAGCTTGCGAAGCGACTGCTTCAAGACCGCATGCAAAATACGCCGAAGACATCTGAAGTGTACACGCATTGTCAACCATTCCTAATTTATAACTTAAAGCAAAGCGCAGTAAAACAGGACGACAACAGAAGGGAACGAAGACACAGTTATGCAGTACGTCAAGTTATGCAGTACCAGCTAGCCCACCAGTCTGTTCTCTTGAAATTCGTAATTTAGTGGGACAGTCCTCGACTTTGAGTACTATCCCGGCCGGACCCAGTTGGGAGGGCCAAATGCCCAGACTTTTGCTTTTTAATACGAATAGCATTTTCTGGTTTCTTGAGCCCTTCTGAGTCTGTCTGTCCAGCTATCTATCTATCTATCTATCTATCTATCTATCTATCTATCTGGCCTCTTACACCGATTCAGTTGCCCAAATTGTCTACCTGCTTGGGCCACTAGGTCGTCGTCGTGATGAGTTGTCGTGGTTCCATTGTCCTTATTCCAGCATCAGGATATCTTACTCTCGTCAAGACATTGTCGTCATGCCTTCAGACCCCCTTCAGTGACGAAATTTGTCTAATAGTTTTCGCCACTAAGTATGGGCTGGTGGTCGTGATGCCGTCTTGGTCATTGCATCGCCTTCATTTCAGCTTTCTCATCAGATACTCGTGATGCCGCTGTCGTTACGCCATAGTCGTCATACAGTCGGCATGCATTCGTTGTCACACAGCAATAGTGATGCTGTCGTGGTCATTCAGTATTCCTCATTCCAGCTTCGTAATCTGACTTTCATCATTCTGTCATCGACCCACCTGCCATTTCGGCCTAGTGGTCCATTTCGGCCTAGTGGTCCACGACGAGAAGGCAAACCGAAGGGCGGGAGGCTGTCGGCGACAGAGCCTGACCAATGCACTAATGCTTCCACAGACTCCCCGGGAAGATGTCGACAACTACGAGACCGAAATAGGTAATTAAGATCGTCTTAGCCCCCGTATGGTTGACCTGTCAAGTGAGACGCGACGCGTTCAAACGGGCGTCTCCACGTCGACACAATTGCCCTCTTCTCTGAAACAACGTGAACCCATATTTCCCCCGAGCTAACACAAAGGGGCGGACGAGGAAAAGTAAACCCGAAGGGCAGGGTCGACGGCAGAACCTACTTCCACAGGCTCCCCTCGAATACGTCGACGACCAAAGGACCGCCAGGGGTTATTTAAGGCCATCTCGGCCCCCGTGTTAATCAGAACCGCTCTAGACTCACATGAGAGTCACATCCATCTACCAATGAAGCGAATACATTATTTTCTACTTTTTTTATCGTCTCAATGCCCGGCTTCATCGTCGTTTCCTGGTTCTTCCAGTGAAGACCCACCTCACCCAGTAGGCATCGTTTCATTACGATAGTCGTGTTCTCTGTTGGACCCGGTAGCAACGTATTCTATATATGGAGCGCGTGAATTCCAATATTTCAGTAAACACATGCTGCATATAAAGTGCACAGTCGTTAGTATTGAGTCGTTGACGAAGCCATCATCATCATCAGCAGCCTGGTTACACCCACTGCAGGGCAAAGGCCTCTCCCATACTTCTCCAACTACCCCGGTCATGTACTAATTGTGGCCAGGTCGTCCCTGCAAACTTCTTAATCTCATCCGCACTCCTAACTTTCTGCCGACCCCTGCTACGCTTCCCTTCCCTTGGAATCCAGTCCGTAACCCTTAATGACCATCGGTTATCTTCCCTCCTCATTACATGTCCTGCCAATGCCCATTTCTTTTACTTGATTTCAACTAAGATGTCATTAACTCGCGTTTGTTCCCTCACCCAATCTGCTATTTTCTAATCCCTAAACGTTACACCCATCATTCTTCTTTCCATAGCTCGTTCTGTTACATAATAACAGGTACAAATTGAAAGTCGTACAGGTCTACGCACTTACATCCAGTCATGATGACCAGGAAGTCGAAAGCTTCTGTGAGGACATGGAATCGGCAATGGGTAAAGTCAAAACAAAATGCACTATACAGATAGGCGACTTCAATACCAAGGTAGATAAGAAGCAGGCTGGAGACAAGTCAGTGGGGGAATATGGCATAGGCACTAGGAATAGTAGGTGAGAGTTATTAGTAGACTTTGCAGAACAGAATAATATGCGGATAATGATTATCTTCTTCCGCAAGCGGGATAGCCGAAAGTGGACGGGGAGGAGCCCGAATGACGAGACTAGAAATGAAGATGTGGACGTGCTCGGCAAGGTGCACTGCAGTGACCATAGGATGGTAAGAACTCAAATTAGCCTAGTGTGGAGGAGGGAACGGAAGATACTCGTACATACGAAGCCGATCAATGAGTTAGCGGTAAGAGGGAAAATAGAGGAATTCCGGATCAAGCTACAGAACAGGTATTCGGCTTTAACTCAGGAAGAGGACCTTAGTGTTGAAACAATGAACTACAATCTTATAGGCATCATTAAACAGTGTGCAATAGAAGTCGGTGGTAACTCCGTTAAACAGGATACCAGTAAGTTATCGCAGGACACGAAAGATCTGATCAACAAACGCCAATGTATGAAAACCTCTAACCCTACAGCTAGAATAAAACTGGCAGAACTTTCTAAGTTACTCAACAAGCGTAAGACAGCTGACATAAGGAAGTATATTAAGGATAGAATTGAACGTTCTCTCAGGAACTGAGGAAGCCTTAAAGTAGTGAATAAAAAACTAGGAATTGGCAAGAATCAGATTATGCGTTAAGAGACAAAGCCGGCAATACCATTACTAATATGGATGAGATCGTTCAAGTGGCTGAGGACTTCTATAGAGATTTATGCAGTACCAGTGGCACCCAGGACGATAATAGAAGAGAGGAAGTCTAGAGGAATTTGAAATCCCACAAGTAACGCCGGAGGGAGTGAAGAAAGCCATGGGAGCTATGCAAAGCGGGAAGACAGCTGGGGAGGATCAGGTAACAGCATATTTGTCAAAGGATGGTGGGCAGATTATTCTAGAAAAACTGGCCACCCTGTATACGCAATGCCTCATGACTTCGAGCGTACCGGAATCTTGGAAGAACGCTAACATAATCCTAATCCATAAGAAAGGGGACGCCAATGACTTGAAAAATTATAGACCGATCCGCTTACTGTCCGTTGCCTACAAAGTATTTACTAAGGTAATCGCAAATAGAAACAGTGACACCTTAGCCTTGTGTCAACCAAAGGACCAGGCAGGATTCTGCAAAGGCTACTCAACAATAGACCATATTCACACCATAAATTAGGTGATAGAGAAATGTGCGGAATTTAACCAACCCTTATATATAGCTTTCATTCGTTACGAGAAAGCGTTTGATTCAGTCGAAACGTCAGGAGTCATGGAGGCATTACGGAATCAGGGTGTAGACGAGCCATATGTAAAAATACTGAAAGCTATGTATAGCGGCTCCACAGCCACCGTAGTCCTCCATAAAGAAAGCAACAAAATCCCCAAAAAGAAAGGCGTCAGACAGGGAGATACGATATCTCCAATGCTATTCACGGCATGTTTACAGGAGGTATTCAGAGACCTGGATTCGGAAGATTTAGGGATAAGAGTTAATGGAGAATACCTTAGTAACTTGAGATTCGCTGATGATATTGCCTTGCTTAGTAACTCAGGGGACCAATTGCAACGCATGCTCACTGACCTGGAGAGGCAAAGCAGAAGGGTGGGTCTAAAGAATTAATCTGCAGAAACTAAAGTAATGTTTAACAGTTTTGGAAGAGAACAGCAGTTTACGATAGGTAGCGAGGCACTGGAAGTGGTAAGGGAATACATCTACTTAGGGCAGGTAGTGACCGCGGATCCGGATCCTGAGACGGAAATAATCAGAGGAATAAGAATGGGCTTGGGTGCGTTTGGCAGGTATTCTCAGATCATGAACAGCAGGTTGCCATTATCCCTCAGGAGAAAAGTGTATAACAGCTGTGTCTTACCAGTACTCACGTACGGGGCAGAAACCTGGAGGCTTACGAAAAGGGTTCTGCTGAAATTGAGGACGACGCAACGAGCTATGATGAAGCCATTGTAGTGTAATCAGTACAACGACAAAGAACACACAACTAGACGCCACGAGCGCTACACTCACTACACACAGTTTCGTTGCTTCAGCCGAGCAGGAATAATGCGCATGGGTTCTGGTTCACCACGGCAAAGAAAAATAATCGAAAAATCGAATCTCGATTGTGAATAGAGAGACGGTAGGCGTGTCGCTTACGCGATCCGCGACTTTTTCTTTTCTGATATGAAAAGCCTCCAAAAGTTCTCGCGCCAGTAGTCTCTTTCCTTCCACCCAAAATCTTCATCTCGTGAAACTGTGATTCGTCTTTGCAGACCAAGCAATGTATGCGTATTTGTGCGCTACCTTTGTTCTTGGTTGAATGTTCGTGCTCTCGCGTTCACTAACACACCGTATACAGTCGTCGGGTAAATGACATCAGTGGTTAATTTTACATACTGTCTGGCTTGCTATTTTTTTACGCATCCGGGATTTATGACTTCGGAAAAAAAAAGCATGGGCAGAAGCCAGCGGGTTTACGCGGCCCCGTAAGAACCACTGGTACGCCATACTGACCGGCCACCTTCTCGACATGTCGGGACACCATATGGACGTAGGGCACTATACTTAGCGTAAGACCTCTTTTTGGACTGCGATGTTTTTTTTTTATGTCTCGTGCACTTCTTTTTCGGGAGAGTCTCAGATACTGCCTCATGCAGCGAGCACGGATATCTACCTGCGAGGAGCTTCACCAATCATTTATCAAAACTTGCCTGCATCGAATCGGAACATGATTTCGGGAGGGCGGATTCTAGGCAGATGGTGGCAATCCCTGTCTTGACAAGTATTGAGCATTTAGAATTCTAAGGCACGAGAGCTTTCTTCCACCTTGGGCTATATTGCTAACATACATAGCCTTTCCTTAAAAGCTACCAAAGTATATAAAAACTGCCGTGAGTAATGGGAAGAGATTTCACCGTAATGAGCACACCCGTCCTATATTGCCGGAAAGTGGCTAAAATATGTCACACTCTTTCCATAAAGGAATTAAAAAGTAATCAACACATCTAGAATTGTTTAGAAAAATTTTGTCGTCAAACATGGACACTAAGGTGCGGTCAATATAGGGTGAGAAAATATTGCAGAGTACAGTGGCAACAAACGAACCAATACATATCATTTTGCTTTGCAAATGAAACCCATTGTGCAGGCGGATAAAATTATATTTAAGTTACAAGGTCGTGGGATCGAGTCCCGGCCACGGCGGCCACATTTCGATAGGGGCGAAATGAGAAAACACCCGTGTTCTTAGATTTAGGTGCACGTTAAAGAACCCCAGGTGGTCGAAATTTCCTGAGTCCTCCACTACGGCGTGCCCCATAATCAGAAAGTGGTTTTGGCGCGTAAAACCCCATAAGTTAATTTTATGTTTAAGTTAAACACCCAGCAGTGACATAAAATTGATTCTGTAATGCCACAACACCGTTTTACTCGCTGCACTCATTAACAGGAGTGCGCATTACTTTCTGTGGCACGAAATAACACAACTCTTCCACATCTGCTGAAAAAACGCTTCCAATCAGAACGTAGCATTGCAGCAGAGAATTTACATCTCGTGAGTTTCTGGGAGCCAAAAGGCCTTCCACACGAAGTAAAATTGGCGCGAAGTAAAGAAACTGACTTACGTACTACTGCCAAGCACACTTCTTGCTGACAATCGTTCTGAAAGGAATAGCTTGCTTATGTGACTTTGCCGTGATCAACACGGCGTGTCACGCTTACAGTCAGTAGTGCGATTGCCTTGGTTAGTCTCGTCAGTTCGAGGTCTTTGCACGAGGCGATAGCCTTGCTCTCTACATTTGATAATTTTTCCTTGATGGGAGCGAAATGTCAACCGAATCACATGCTTTCTCGCTATATGGACCAGCGGAAAGAACAATAAACGGTGCTGTGTAGGCCTGTAGAAGAGCCAGATTGTTCTTTTTAATATACGACACGATCAGCGCTGTAATGGCAATCACGCTTCCGCGTTTCATTCTGACATTCTCGTGAGAGCGTTGACACCTTCCAGTAGGCACCGGTTGTGGTCCTGTCTGGGGGCTTTCTTGTCAGTTCGACGATTCATCACCAAAAGCTCATGGAAAACAAGCACATGCTATGAGCGTACTTTGTTCCCTTTCCTACGACCCGTTGAGCATCTTCTGGAGTCCAAGCACTGTCCTCAAGGTAGATTACCCTGGCGTCAGTCTGTGTTTTTTTTTTTTCATAGGAAGCACTCAAGGCCTTAATAAGGCAGCACCTCTACCAAACCTTGGTCACCCGGGCTGTGTCGCGCTTCAGAGATTTCACCTTGGAGCCAGCCATATCAGGAGGCGTAAGGGCGTAGCAAGTGTCACAAGGAGAAATTCCCAGCACAACCTAATTTGATGTCACAACACCGAACCCCCGAAACCCTGTTGTTCCTTCAAATCACCTCTTGACGAATTGAAGATGCCAAACGCGATACTTATATATATATATATGTGTGTGTGTGTGTAGTGTAGCATTTTGGGTAAAAGGGCCCATTGTACGAGAAAGATAACTATGGGGTCGTTCTGGTGGTATTGTGTCGTCGTCGAGATTCGCAAAATTGGAATCGTCATTTCTTGATACAGTTATTTTTTAAGAGAAACAGGAAGAATGTACGGATCACTACAGATTATGCGGGTATCACATGACCACTTCTGACCACAATCGAGCATGATTCGGGTTGAATTTCTTGATCGCGATCGACATTAATCGCTTTTACACCATCCAACGATCCGCATCAAGTTTGGGTGAGCTGAAACGCACCGGGTGTAGTTAGTGGGTCTCGAGGACATCTTCAATTTCTCTAATATACTGTAAAAGGCTGTTATATAAAACTCCTTTCTTCATTGAAAAAAAAGTTTAATTTCGTTAGCTATTGAGGGTAATGCTGAACGTCTGCTGAACGTCTGCAACTTTCAAAATTACATGGTCTTCAGCTTGTGAGGCTTGATCGGGATGCAGAAATCGCGATTGTCTGCATGCGGATCAAGCAAGTACGCGATCGAAAGTGACCACGTAGCAGCCGAATCCGTAGATAGGAATCGAGCTCGATCCGGATCGGGTCCGATCACTATTTAAATTGGCCATGTGACACTGTTATGTTACAGGTATGACTACCGTCAACTTGAAAAGTTTGTGATGATTTTAGTAATGTGTTTAATACGCTAACAAAAAGATTCTGTGTGGTCTCTTGTAGACGCTTATAAGAATGTTTCCAAAGGTGAGTATTTCCACAGTATTTAGGAAATACTGTTAGAAATACTTTCTGATATACTTTAGAAGCACTGTTCCCGGTCCCTTCTTAATTTTTATCGCACTTTGTATGTGCTGTAACGCTGCCACGAATATTGGGAACTCAACTTTCCCAACACGGAAACACAGGACAAAGTAAGGACACAGAAATAGCGGCTGACTTCCATACATCTGCATTTTATTCCTGGTAGCAGAACATGTAGTCGCTGTGAAAACAAGACAAGCCAAGGTAGAATGCGCGACAGCCTATGGAAGAAAACGTATATCGAAGAAAGTTAAAAAATTGAAAAAAAAGTATCCTCGTGTAGCATCACTGTAGCTTATTGCTGATACCACTTTCGCGCAGTGCTTTCGACGGATATATATATATATATATATATATATATATATATATATATATATATATATATATGTATAGGGATGCTATACGTCGAGGGATGCTGCTGAGATATTTGTATGTATATATATATATATACAAATATCTCAGCAGCATCCCTCGACTGTTGACAACAAGGACTAGGCACAGTTTCATAATTTTTGCAAGTTTAGAACAGGTGGAACAGTCGGCAGTGCAGCAGTTCAACGCATGCAAGGAATTGACTTACGCTAGCACTCGTTTGCTCAGGTTAAGATGAATTGGTAAGTTACATTTTCAGAATAGAGCCTTCAGCCTTAACCATGAGTGCAATCTTGGTAACGATGCGAAAACAAAAGTCGTGTTTCAAGCCCTTTCAAACTCTTTGCGACGTCATGAGATTTGTGCAGTGCACGCTCTGGACTGGTTAACAGCTTATTAATAAAAAAAATTACATTGCCGTCTAAGGCACACAGAGGCCTAACCTAATCGGTTTTGAGAACAATATATGAACAGGAACAGAGAAATGGTTTCCAATCTGTGACATCACATTAACACACCGGCGCTGTTATTTGGGCGCAATATTATGACATCTAGAGCTTGGTACAGTGCCTGGTCGGGGCTGGTTAACCGCTCATATAGAAAACAATAATATTGCGATTCTAAGCAAACAAGGACTCGACCTAATACACTTTCTGAACGGCGCCCTTTCATTTCTCCGCTACTTTCTCAGCCAAATGAATGCTGATTGAATCTATAAGGGAAAAAGCATTTCATTGTACTAAAATAATAGTTGCTGTGTGGTATACCAATTGACATCACCAGGGCGAAAAAAATTTCGAACCCAATTTTGAACCCAATTCCGAGCCACGCATACCCAGCCACTCTTCTACCACGAAAGTTGCTAATACGTTGTCTTTCATTCTTTACAAACTTATTCCTCAGGAATTGGAGAACGGCAGCCCACGAACAAATGTAATGAAAAGAAAACACCAACAGCGCAGCCTTCTATGTTAGCTCTTCTCAGACTGAAAGATTAAAAGTACGAAACAATAACAGGAGATCGACCTGCGCAAAAGACCGCGCTTCTAGCTGAAAGCTTGCCTTCGTGCATAGCGTTCGCCGCCAGCGTTTCCCGGTAAACGTTACGGTTACATAAGCTGCAGTTACCGGGAAGCATGAAAAGCAGCTAGGGGTCTTTGAATGCCATCGCTTCCCGCTCTTAAAGGCAAACCTTAAGCATCCTCCAAATTTTGTACAACTGTCGTGGCTAGCAGAGTAAAGCAGCTCGTTCGAGCAAGAGAAAATAAGTACCGTGCCAGGCGTTCCTGATCCGCGTATATTTTTTTTTCTTTATATGAAATCCGGTTTCATCGAGAGCCAGTGGTGAACGAAGGGCTCGAATTTCCAGAGGTCCGGGTGGCCCTCGTGGCGGTCCTTGAGTTCGGATGTGCTCCAGCGGAAAGGAGGCTGCTGGTCCCAGGTCGGCCCACTCACAGCCACGAACTCGAGCCTTCCCATCAGGGAGAAGTTGGCGAGCTGAATAGGGCAGCCCGGAAAATTGGAGAGAGAGACACGCACACAATCGAAACAAATGTCAGTTGAATCAGAACAACTCTTTCTCCCTATCCCTTTCAATAACGTCTACACATGAGACAGCAAACATTCTCCTTTTATTGCACGCAGTGTTATAAAACGAGACTGCCACCCCAGCGCATCTTCGTTAGGTTTCGGCGTTGTTTTTTCAAAGTGACGAATTGGAAACAATCCAAGGCACGATAGGATACTCTTTTATCGTGCCTTGGATTGTTTTTCTATTGTGCCTTGGATGGTCCCGATTCACCGCTTTCAAGAAACAGCGCTAGAACCTGGCGAAGACGCGATGGGGCTTGAGCCCCTTTCTTCTCAGTCAAGTATAGAAGCAGCATCGCAGTGGCATGAAGTTGACCACTGCACCCCTCAAAGTGGCATGGATTGTGCTTTCCAAGAGAAGGCCCCAGTAAGGCGTGCAGATAAACAAACGGCAACTGCCTGCGTGCTTGTCTTACAAAGCGCAACCCATACCAGTATGCAATTCCCACTCGACCAAAAAACAGCACCCCTCAAACGTACGCCGCCCTCCGAGACCCCCCGGTATGAATGAATGAATGAATGAATGAATGAATGAATGAATGAATGAATGAATGAATGAATGAATGAATGAATGAATGAATGAATGAATGAATGAATGAATGTGTGGTTTTTATTGGCGCAAGGGCCAGGTATGGCCAAAGAGCGCCATGCAAGTGTTAGTGATTTCGCAGTGGAGTTATGAATTCTGTGAAGTTGATGTGAAGTGGCTGTAAAGGGGCCTAAAATATAGTCACTGTAAAGTGCGTAAAATGTACGTGTAATAAAATTATGGCGATGACAAATGACGTGTACTATGAGTATTAAGGTGCATTGCAAAATAATGATACGATATAAAAAATGCATAGGTTTCTAAAATTAACTAGAGCACCATGGCCTCGTTAGAGTCCTTGAGACACAAGGGCCTGGAAGCATGTGCTATATAAAACAACTATCACAGCGGCATCCTCTGGAGAGAGGATGCGCTACGAATTTATTGGGCTCATAACATGTAGGACAACCTCATTTAAAAAATTGAGGACTGCTTTGGTGTTGAAAAATGGTTCTTTACCAAGAAACATAGCTGGGTGAAGAGGTATGTAATAACGATATGCAAGAGGAAAATGCTTCTTTCTTTCAGGTTCAGCTTTGCGACACTCCAAGAGGACGTGGAGGACGGTCAGCGTCTCACCACATCGACCACAGGTTGGCGGTTCATTTCCAGTAAGCAGAAAATTGTGTGTACCAAATGTGTGCCCTATTCTGAGGCGGCAGAATAGGACATCTGTTCGCCGTGATTTTGTTGGGGAGGGTCAAAAACCTAGCTGTGGCTTTATAACGTGCAGTTTATTGTTTATTTCTGCGTTCCACATGCGTTGCCAGTATTGTCGCAGTTTCTTACGCAAGAAAGGCTTCAGATCTGTGACAGGGACAGCAGCTGTAGAAAAAGTGTTTAGTGATGTGAGTGATGTGGTGATTTTATCAGCCAGTACATTACCCTCGATACCTCTATGGCCAGGTACCCAGCATATTACTACATGTATATGTGATATATAAATACTGCATAAGAGGGAGTAAAGTTCAATGAAAACAGGATTTTTAAGCTTTTGTAATGAAATTAACGCTTTTACGAGACTTAGCGAGTCTGTGTATACAATTGCTCTGTTGAGTTTTAATTTCTGTATATGTCTTACTGCAGACAGTACTGCATAGGCTTCTTCAGTCAAGATACTTGTATGCGGGTTCAATAAGTCAGATATAGAAAGAGAGGGACCAACAGCACCATAAGATACACCAGCATGTGATTTTGACGCGTCTGTGTAGAATTCGGAGCAGCTGTAATTCGATTGAAGTTCACGGAAATGCATAGCGATTTCCATGTCAGGTGCGTGTTTTGTGACCTCTACAACGGATACCTCACAGTCTATCACCTGCCACTCCCAGGGCGGTAATAGCTTAGTTGGAGGCATTAGTCGATGTTCGAGAACAGGGACATCCATTTCCGTGCTAAGTTCTCTTGCACGCAGTGAGAAAGGAAGTCTCATGGAGGGTTTATTATGAAAAAGTGTTTGACACGTTAAGTCGTTTACAGTTTTGAAACACGGATGTTCTTTATTGGAGCGCACATTGAGAAAATAGGTAAAGCTGATGTACGTTCTCTGAAAATGTAGTGACCAGTCGTCTGACTCTGCATATAGACTTTCCACCGGGCTTGTTCTAACAGCGCCAGTGGCCAGGCGGATACCCAGATGATGAACGGGGTCTAACATTTTAAGCGCACTCGGTGCAGCAGAGTGATATCGAGACCCCCCGGTTTCGGAGCAACATGCTAGCTTTACAACGTGCCACGCTGCGGATTTCATAGGCAAACTTGCAGCTTGGTACACCAATGTGGGCAGCGGTAGTTTTAGATCTGCGGGATTTGCTTCAAAATAGAATCCTCGCCCTCCGTTCCACGGACCCTGGCTTGGCTGCCGGCCCGCGGGCGAGATCTTTTTCAATGTGCGGCTGCTGCCGTGAGCTTAACTAGGCCCCAAAAAAGAAATGGACGGTGTGCCATCGAAAGCTGCTTGTCTAATTCAGAATTCAATTCGCACTATTCCAGGATTCCTCGCACTGTCCCATGATAGCTGTATTACTCCCGTGCAACACGCTTCATCGGCGCTCTACTCCTCTTTTCTCTCACAGTGCCTAATTAGTGGTGCGCAGCTGCGCATTTAACTCAATTTACGCTGACAACTTACGGCATAACCCGACCTCAACGCAAACTGAAACAGATAACCTTTTAGAAGAGCAAATATGAAACACAATGAAGTCTTGTGAGGTTTATTTTCGAGCGTCTGTCTGTGGTAGGTGACGCGCGAAAGGTCATTGATTGAGCACGCGCCCGCCAGTCGGCTTCTTGTCGTCATAAACCTGCTTTGAGCCGCCTGATGCCGCATAACTCAGAACTGCGCCCTAACCAGGCTATCATTCGTTTAGTACAAAACAAGCAGCAGTTTGAGAGGGATGACACCTATCATATTCATGAAGACGTTCGCCCTTTCGGTCGAATCCTCCTTCGGGTATAGGCATTGCCTCAATGTTTCAGACACAAAGTTACGTGATTAGTTCCAGATCCTCTGTCTTTCGGCAGTCAGGGCACGTTCCACCTTTTAAGATCCTCCTTGAAACTTTTTCGCGAAATCATGAAAAGTATTCACGTTAATACACGAAGCAACTGATGTGGTTATGCGAGCTAGCTTGTTTTATGGCGAAATTTAGGGATGGACGCACGCACACCCTAAAGAGACACTAAAGGCAAATATCAATTGGAGCTAGATTGAAAGATTAGGCTTCTGTAATAACGCATTTTTTATTAGTAACATCAACGGAGCTTTTGTAAGTGAGAAAATGATGTAAATAGAAAATCGAAGTGGAGCCATCTGTTGTCGACTATAGTACCGCTTATGCGTAGAGGGGTCAGCACCTCTAATTCACAGAGAGCGGCCGCGAATCGCCACTGCGAGTGTCATTGCTTTTCTCTGTTTACAACGGCCGAGGTGGCAACGTGTGCCAATTGACTATTCTGCCGGCTCCGGCCGCGGAGGCTCAAGTGACCGTAACAGGTAACCTGAACGCAAGCAGAGCCACAGAGCCACTCACACAAGCTGAACGCCTGCACCCGCCAAGCAGTACGCTTCGTATTTAGAGCTGAGTAAAGACAGAACGGCATGGATGGGGGTCACGTGGAGACGACGTCGAGTCTTCCGCTTTGACGCGGGTGGTTCAAATTGAGGAGCAGCAGCTCGACCTTCGACGGCTATTTCCTACGCAATAAATGTATATATTGACACACAGAAAACGACTATAGACTTCTAGACTGATTATCTAGTTCGACTTAATATTCCCCTTAGTGTCCCTTTAAAAGCTCAGCGAGCTCACAGCAACTACCGCTGTAACAAAGCCACCCATATTAGAACGCGATAGCTTAAGGAGCCCTTGTCGCAGAACACCCGGCGTCCTGCGACGGCGTCCGGTGTCGGACATCGTTTCGTCAAGAAGATTTTCGAACTACACATACCCAGGCCTTTCATGTGATGCAAGGAATTCACTGAATTATTCAATTTCTCAAACTAAAATACATAGGAAAATCGTCAGCTACGACTTACACACAACCTACAGAAATGATAGCTCTCGTATTGTAATTTGAATAATTTGAATTTCACATAATTCTGTTACGCGAAAACTCAAACAAACCTCTTTTCCAGCCTTTCTGCAATGCACAGACCGGAGACGGCGTCCGCCATTTGCGCACGCCGGCGCGTAAATATCTCAGAGTCAACAGAACGGCACGCCCGCGTTCTTGAAGTACTTCAAGATCGCACTCGCCTCCGCCGCATCGCGGCCCATGTAAGAGGCCGCGCTTCGACCAGAAAACCCGTCTTCGTCCATAGCGTTCGCCGCGAGCGTTGTTCGGTAAACATTACGTTTGCATACGCTGCAGTTGGCGGGAAGCGTGAGAAGCAGTCAGTGGATCTTTGAATGCTATCGCGTTCCACTCTTACAGGCGAAGCTTAAGCGTCCTCCAATTTTTTTTTCCAATGCCTTCCCAGCGACGCCAGAACAGGGGGCCACTTATAGGACGTCACTTTCCCGGTTGTTGATCAGAGATTACGGAGCGCGGTTAGGATAACGTCAGCTGTCTCTCATTGCATGTCATGCGGAAGGAACGGAAAGTTCCTCATGGTCTATCAACAATAGGTATGAAATAATTGTAACGTAGTACCATTGGAGCGTACCACTAAGTACAATGCACTAGGGAGAGTCTCATAACCCGCTGCATTCTTTACAGTGCCTAGGTACTGTAATAAGCCAGTAGCTTCAAGAAAGCGGGGAAATAGCGCCGCGCACCTTCATATCAGTTCCTCCATGCGACCTGTGTCCCAGCGACGGGAACGGGTAGATGCCGTCGGCCGGGTTCAAGTCACTGCGTGCCGAGATGGCGTTCTCGGCGCTGTAGGGAGGTGTGCAGTTGCAACGCGACAGTGGGTCGTTCTTGTAGTCATTGTACCTGGAGGCAGAGAAAAAAAGCGCATTGCCGCTTACACGTTCAAGCCGACAGCTTAGCTTCGAGTTTGGCCAAACCCTTCGCATACCACTAATGCCGCAAGCGCATAAAAGTAGCCAGCATCTTGTTTCAGGGAATTTTTGACCAGGCTATGTCTCGTACAGAACTAAATAGCTAGCTACAGGATTGCACCTTACTTATTTTTCTTCTGACTTCTCTCAATATGTCTCCAGTGGAAGGACGATTATCTCGGTGACCCATGGGCGAAGTGCATCGACAAAAAGCCTAAATACCGTACTTTAAAGCAAAATTTTGACATAATGCATGTAAGGCACGCTTGCGCTACGATATAATGCCTGCAGAACTGCATTCACAATGCTTTTTTCCATGACCGCCGTCGCACCATTGGTGCCTTTCAAGGAATCGAGGAAGGTACAAAAATCGCTGCCAATAGACTATTCCTGTCTGTAAAATGCACCTCGAAATAGCTTGCTTCAATTAAGGTGTTTTCTGTCACTGTACTGCTCTTGTATTTAATTTCAGAGGCAGCAGTTATCGAGAAAATACTTACTGCTATTGTCGGAGCAAGACAAAAGGGACACCCCATGAAAATTCAAAATACGTGATGAACACACGAATAGCAACGTAAGCGTCAGCCTGGAACCAACGTTTCGACAAAGGGGGCTCCTATCCATAGACATCGTGGCTGCGCGTCTTGGAGCATGTGTGTCCAAGGCTTTTACAAGCCGACAGCACTTCACGTCACGTGGAGTCTGCTTCGGGCCAGCGTGGCACGTGCGTGTGCTGTGCACCCCGCCGGGGCGAAAGTTAATTGTTCACTGCTGGGGCTGATCAGGTTAAGTTTGCATCGGGTTAAGGATCGGCTAAGGCTGTAGGGTTAAGGATTTTGCTATTCCGTTAAGTTTGTAAAGATACTTTCATGGACTTTAATTCCAGTGCTGTGCAGTTCGTGTTGTTCGAAACGTTGAATTAATAAGTATGGCATGAGCTTGTCAGCAAAATAGCAGTACTGCCATAATAAATCAGTCAACGTGGGAGGGCTGGGAGACGGCCCTGTCTAGCTCGAATCTCCAGGAGCAACGAGCTTTCGTCGAAAGAACGCGGGCAGCGACTTCTGCCCGACACCGTCCCGGTCTAGGGACTCAACCAGTCTTGCCGTAACCCAAGCCCTTTTCGGTTTTCAATAAAAGTGCTTATCATCATCATTCTGCACCAACGGCTCGCGCGAGTGCCTCTTCCTGGCGAGGACTATTCGCGAACCCAGCCGATAAGCCAAATCGCTTCAAGGTCATGAGCTGACGAAGATAAATCGGAACGAGAAGTATGGCACACACAAAAAAATTGACGAAGAAACAAATATTTGAAAGATGAGCACCAACTAGCACTAGTTTTATACATAGCAATTACAACCACTCGAAATGAAATTTCTCACATGAGATCAAACAGCGCACCAACAACAGAAGCGAACTACGTCAACCAACCAAGAACAACTTCACCACACGTGCAAAAAATTACGATGCACATGACCTCCCAAAAAAGAGATTTCTTTAAGAGATAAAGGGGTACTGACACTCGTCTATACTCTACGACTGACACGAAAAGCTTTATGCACTTCACTTTCAATCCTGCCCTCACTATTTATTATGTGGCGACAAGTTGGATCCAGGATGGTATGCCCCATATTCCCCACTGTTCAACAATTATTGGTTCTCTTTTGACCTTTTTATGTCAACATGCGTTACGATCGTGTGCTTAATTAACCCGTAAAAGCGGATGCACAGAGCAGTTTATTCGAGCAGGAAATTTTCTATGCCGCCAGTGTGCGTATCACCGTAGTGAGACCGCTTACCTCATCAGTTTAATCATGGAGTCCATGTCTCGCACCTTAATGTGATCACGCAAGAACATGAGCGCCCGCGGTGTCTTGTCGTAGGTGAACCAGTCGCCGTACTTCTCCACCAGTCTCCACCAGCCGCTAATGTTGTAGATGTATTCGAAGGCGCTGCGTGGAATCGGATAGTTTCGGTGAGTGCAATCACAGGTAAAGCACAGATGCAAGCAAACTGAACTTTGTTCGAGAGGCCTGCTAAAGCAATTGGATACGTTGAAGGTAAACGATCTTAACAGGCAGAAAGCTGAGCAAGCTGGTAATAATTCATGACGTTAAAAGCGGGCGAGAAGAACACAGCCACATGCAAGACGAGAACGAAAGCGCCGGCGTTTGTGCAAGGCCTTGCTTATACCTATATTGAATGTGTTTATTCATTGGGACTTCAACCACACGAAAACTGAAGGTGCATTCCCCGCAACTGTACGGAAACTTTAGCCTGGTTCACGGAAACTTGGCGGAAATTTTAGACCCATTCACGGAAACTATAGGAATACTTTAGGTTCGTTCACAAAAACTATATGAAAACTTAAGGCTCCTTCATGGAAACTATGGGAAAACTTTAGGCTTCTTCATGGAAACTATACGAAAACTTTAGGCTTGTTCATGGAAACAGTACGAAAACTTTAGGCTCGTTCAGGGAAACTATACGAAAACTTTAGGCTTGTTCGTGGAAACTGTACGGAAACATTAGGCTTGTTCGTGGAAATTATATGGAAGCTTTAGGCTTGTTCAAGGAAACTATACGAAACCTTTAGGCCCGTTCATGGAAACTATGCGGAAACGTTAGGCCCGTTTACGGAAACTATACAACTCACCCTCCGCACGCAGGCCGCATGCGTGGTCTGCGTGCGGAGGGTGAGTTGCCTACAAAAACGACCATAAAGAACTCAGGCGCTGTGGTCATGCACATACTATGAGAATGATGGTGGTCAGCACATAAATTTGCCTTATCTTTGTTCTTGTGGCTTCAAGCATTCTTGTATCTGTTTATTTGCCTCTGCCCTTTTCTTCTAATTTCAGATCATTCATCTAGATTTGTGAACAAATCGAGGCAATTAGTGTATTCTCACAAGCACAAATATTGCGAATTCCTGTACTTATAACGCAATAATTCGTTGGAGAATATTGATTTGGAAAGTCACAATGCCGCTCGAAGTCAGAAGGGTGATATTTAGGCCAATCCATATATTAACGATCATTCACATGAAGGCTTAACCGCACTGCTTGCAGCTACCCTAGATTTTAGCGCCAGTAGGGTTCATAGGAAACTCCATGGTTAGAAGTTCTCCGGAGACGCGTGCAACATGCCGTGGTGTTTGGCTAAAGAAAAGCCTCCGCAGATGTATACCGATTTGACCAACTCATGCATCAAAAACAACGAAGCAGTCAAAAGTTAAAATAAAAACAGACTGATCGGCTAGTTGGTATAGCATTACGTGATGCATACCGCTAACAGGGCACACAAGACGACAAACAACACGACGACATCATGCTACTAGCAGCTGGTGGTTTATTTCACGTTGTCGAACGATACATATACCATCGCACAACACGAGGCAACAAGAAAGTGAAAACAAAGAGCACAATACAGAGTATATTCCTGCAAAATTATCAGTCCCAGACTGCTACCACGTTGTCATCTTTCGTGCCCCAGCAGTTTGGCGCCACGTCTCGCGTAATGCATTGTAAGAGAGTTCTCACACCCTTCGCAAGTTCTAGGGGTGTGTTTGGCCATTGCTCGCAATACATCCAAGACTATTCAGAATGATTGCCATAAAGCATCACGCGCTGTGCCATTTCACTTTCATTGCACTGCTTAGCTGGTGCATGTAGATATACGTGCAAACTTACGGCACGTTGTAGCTTGCCCAGTAGGTCTGGTCACGAAGCGTTTGCGTAACGTCCGTCACGTTGATGCAGGTACTGGCGTGCGGTGAAGGAAACAGGAGGAAAGAAGGTGATCAGTGACAAACATTTACACATTGGAAAATTGATTAACCTCCGAGAATGGTTTCCTGAGAAGCACTTCGCAATGCCCCAATCGCCACTATCACTAACTAGTGGCGAGAATTTCATTGACCGTTTCGGAAGAAACTTCAGCCATGAACTATTTCATGCTAAGTACGCTGATTAGTGCGGCTGTTAATAACGGCAGGTCAATTACATTTTTTCTCGATAGGAATCTGGAACAGGTTAAATGAACATAACCATCATCTTTTATTCCGAAACAAGGAACCCACTAAAGTGTATTCAAACATCTTAATCCATAGAGAACGGCTAACTGGGATCCATTCAATGTGCATACACGATTGAAAAATAGAAACAGAACATAAATTAGGCAGTCTAGAACACTATATTGTAGCAGAAAGGGGGACTAAAGCTAAGCGCTGCAGAAAAGTGTTGCTAAATATATTTTTGATGAAACGTGGAAGTTGTAATGATATTTACCATGAACAGGAAGGAGGTCCAAATATCAGGTCCAGCACTACAAATCCTTCTTTCGTCGTACACATTTTTATCTCACGGGGATAAAAACTTGCCGTGTTGCAGACCTCGTGCTTTATACTCAGATAAAATAAAGTATGAACAATGAAAGGCAAAGGTGTTAACAGTGCTCTCCTGTACCGTTAAAGCTGTTTTAAGATGCGATATCTGAAAAGGGATTATATTTATTGCTTGAAACAGCGCAAGAGATTTAGCTTTAAAACCTAATAATGCTATAGGAAATCTTCATATGAAATCCGTAGCTCCTCCAGAACTGCTTAAAATAAAGATGAAACATTTGGTCAGTTATCGCATCTATTTATCGACATTTATTTCTCACCTTCTGAAGCTTATTACTTAGAAAGTAACTTCTGCATTTTTGCAATGTAGAATCTCTTTCATTTGCTTTGCTGTTTTTTGGGTATCTTAGTTCTGTAGGAGGTCCCAACCACGGTGAGTAAACTTGGGTCTTGTGCGCATGCTTAAATTTGCATACTATATTGATCTGTATTGATGAGTAAGTTTGTATCTAAATACTTAAGAGTCCCTGGAAAAAAAAAACTGTCGCCTGTGAGCACTTGACAATAGGAAAAAGCCACCCTGGGATATTACAGTTTCTTTCCCACTCGCCTCAGAAAATAGAATTTGCAGATATATTGATTGGTTGCTTCCCTCTTCAATACCTCCATTATGTAGTGAGCCCTTCATGTTTACTTATTTTTCTCTCAAACTGAATTGAGGGTAAAGTTGACAAGAAGTTATTTTCAGGGAAATTTTCTCGTTTCATCACGTTCGTTAAAAGGAAGCTTTAGCTCAGGGGCTCCTATCAAATACGTGAGAAATGAGAAGTCATTTTCCCGGCTACCAGTACACAGATAAATATTGATGAGATTTGCAACATTTCAAAGACAATATTAATATGTAGAGAATGGGGAAAGGGGATTTTCGATTTAGGCGGTCAATTTTCTCATGGGAATTGTTGAAAATTGCAATTTTTTCAAAACGAAAATATCAAGTTTACAACTCTGTAACTGAGCAATGAAGGATTATATCACAATTCTGAGAATTGAGCCTAATAGTGCATATAAAGCGAACTAAATTGATGTAGAGAACAGGGCTCTTAAAGGGGTCTTGCAACATTCTTCGAGTATAGTAAAGGAAACACCCAAGACACGAGGAAATGCTTACGTGAGCACCTCAACCAGGTATTGCTCAATTCTATGCATGAACGAACGCGCAACGCCTCTGTAAATATTGGTCACGTTTTCCTACGGCTCTGCCAACCCCCCTCCCACTCTAACCTGTGCACGATGGCACCATGGCCCCCTCATACGACTATTAGCTGGATGTGCCAAAACGTCTCGAGCAGTATTAACTTTATCGACGGCCACAAAAGATTGTGCAGCGCTGAGTGTTCATGATACTTGACGTATTAAAAATTACGAAGTAGCTGTGCGTTAACTGCGTCTACGCAAAACAAAAAATAGTTTTGTAGTTCCGGCATTCGGCGGCCGGCGTCTGCTCGAGTTGTACCGCCTCAACCGCAGCCATGGCCTGCTTGAAGAGCGCTCTCCTCGGCTGCGGGATGTTGTGGGCTCGATTCCCACCGCCGCCGGACACCCACTGGTTTTAATGGGCACAAGTGTACCCAAACCTGTGGTTCGGCTTCCTTGAGCGGTGACACGCATGAGAAAGGAGCCTTCGCCCTAAAATTCCCGTCGAAACCCTCGTTAGCCCAACCAACTCGGGTGGTTTGTCTCGCTGCCATCGCGACAATTTCCCGTGTGGCGCCCCATATGCACCTATTGAGATGGGGACGCCTTTGGGCTGCGGACAAACACCCCTTTGAAAGCGCTGATGTCGTAGGCGGCGTGTGGTTCCGCTTACGGATATGTTCCTGCTTTTTTTCACGCCTACGATCTCTTAAGTTCTCTGAAGGCTTCCCATCCTCTCCCTTCCCCAAAGACCTCCCCATGCCACCCTCTCTGTCCTTATCTGTCTGCCACCTCTCCGCTCTTTTCCTTGGAAACAATGCCTACAAACACCAAATGACAACACTCATTTTCTTTTCGGTCTCTCCCTTTACAGCCAGCCGCCGCCGACAAACGCTGCATGTGAGGTTACCCTACTAGCCCGTTAAATCTAGCCTACCGATGATGACAAGTCCACCTTTGACAAAAACAGGTCCGCTTACGCAAACGTACGCTAGCTTTTCTGAGGCATCTTATCCCTGTTGGTAAATCTTATGCCACTAATATGCGAGTAGGACCTGGCAAAACTCTTGTAGACATTGTAACAAATGCACGTAAGCTGGGAAATGTTATACCACATTGGACCACTTGATTGTTTTAATTGATGCAGCTAACTTAATTGGGATATCTATTCTTGGTGCAGAGTGGCACATTTGTAAACCACATGCTCCTATTTGTTTGAAAGTTACCAGATTACGACATCTTTTGTATTGCAATAGAGGCTTTAAAAAGTGTTGCTTTAACGGTCACTACAATATAACTTTATCTCTCCAATGCAACAAATTTCATTAAGATCGGCCCAAAAGGTATATTAGAAAAACTATTCTCCGTTTCATACGTATTCGAAGATGTGGAATTGGAGTTGGGCGCGAGCTAAACCTTCCTCTTTAAGAAAATGCGTTATCCGCACTACCAAACGAAATATTTGTACGTGCGTTCGTGAATGCATTGGGGCGTCAGATTCATTCACCAGTATTAACTTGCTGCGAATAGTTGTGTCGCACTCGTAATTCAGACTTACGGCAGTTGTTCCAGCACGTAGAGAAGACCATCTTCCAGCTCCATCCCAGGCTTGAACCGTTTGTAGTCTACCACCATCCACTGGTTGTTGTATCTGTGCAACAAAGTTTAAAAGATCCATTCGTCGCTGTCACACAATAGCGTAGTTGCTGTTGAAAAGGGCCACCTACCCTTAACCGCGTCCATTGCATAGGGTCGATTATGCAGTATTTATGGGCGCAGGAGCACATTTTAAAGCTCCTCGCTGAGTTTCCGTGCTCATTGCATTTTCTCGTAGGCATTTCGCAAAACACTCTCTTTCACTCCCCATTCCCCTCCCCACGTGTAGGGTAGCAAACTGGACTCAGTCTGGTTAACCTCCCTGCCTTTCATTCTTCCCGTTTCTCTCTTTTTCTCTCTCTCTCTCTGTCTCTCTCTCTCTCTCTCTCATAGTTTTGATTTCGTTGTGATGGTTTTAGGCGACTTCTGTAGCCGACAGGATGTCGTCTTCTCAGACATGATTAACTAGAATGTACAATCGCGGAATCTGTAAGAAGCAGTACCGAGACAGCGAAGCGTAACGCAAAACAAGTGTTTTCTGCAGACACTCCACTGCGTACCTGTTTCACCTCATCGCATAACAGCCTTACACAATGAAACGTCACAATAAGGGCTGACCTTATTTTCGATAGCTCGAAATGGGAAAATATCTTTCGCCTGTTGCGATTTCTTTCTCGTTGTTCTGTTCTTGAGATTTGAATAAATTCTTGTCAGGTCCTCAGAAATGTTTGCAAAAATTTTTTATTTCATGAAATTTATTTCACTTCAGTAACCGAAACTATGTTTCGAAAGTCGCAACAATTCAGAAGTATTTTCGCCTTGGCTTCCTTGTATCTCATTATACTGGAAACATAAATTTCTTCGAAAAGATTACCAATAGTCACACAAAGCAGTTCTCTTTCGCTCGGTAAGCAAACAACTAAATGGCGACCCCGACGTGAATGTCATGCCGATACGCAGCGTCTCTCTACCCTTGCCCGTTATGAATTGGTTACCTCCGAGAAACTTAGTGCAACCAAGGTACTGAATTTCTGACGATAAATTTGGTATCGAGGCAAGCATCCAACTTTTCCGCGAAGAATTCGGAAATTAAGCGAAAACCAGCATCATACAAAGTTAGTTGCAAAAGAAAAGCCAGAAACCATGCAAATTGACGGCTTTAAATTGTGATGTCATGGACCTCTAAATGCCTACTGCTGAATAAACGCCAATAATCCGCCAGTGGCAATTTTGTGGCAATCGGTTCTGTGGAAATCCACTACGCGCAGAAAGATTCACGAACGGGAAAATATTATCGCGCACCGAGCATGGCTGGCAGCTGCTAAGGAAATTTTCTGCGCTTCACGCTGTCCAGTTATTCGACCTCGTTGGAAAATCTGCTGGCCTCCGGGTTAGTTGAAATGGTAAAGCGGCATCCCCAGAAAGGCATCCGGCCCGGGTTCGACCTCCAGGCAAGGCCAAATTTTTCTTCATCTGCGAAATTTTTTTTTCCGAGAAGGCCGAATGACTTTATTTTGCAGCTGCGTGCCACTATCGTGTGAATGACAATTTTCCTGTAAATAACACTTCGATGCTTGAACAAGCGTTTCTATACGCAGCCATCTATATGCCGGACTACAGATTGGGCTTCCAATTAACGTGATAAGGTGTGTGTGCTATACATCAAACTTTCTTTCCTCGATATCACGCGCTTCAAGAACTTTCAAAATATTTCTCCCATGTAACCATACCAGCAAACACATCAAAACCTCTAGACGTTCGCTAAACATATTTTGGATGTCATAGCCAATGCAATCTGCGTTGAATCGTTTTCCGGTAAGGCTCCAGAA
The DNA here is from genome assembly GCF_023375885.2 of Dermacentor andersoni. Taxonomy (NCBI): domain Eukaryota; kingdom Metazoa; phylum Arthropoda; class Arachnida; order Ixodida; family Ixodidae; genus Dermacentor; species Dermacentor andersoni. The sequence goes on from NC_092821.1 coordinate 87,342,896, forward strand.
GCAACACTACAAGCAATGAAACCGACTAAGTGCTTTATCGCACACTGTGCATGAGACTGCGTTAACGCGGGTGCATATGGGACGCTTCTTGTAGTGCATAATATCTCTCTTTTTCATAGGCTTTGTTGCTGTAAGTTTAGTGAGTAGCTATGTCTATGAAATATGTCTGCCTGTTATACTTGAGACAGCTTCAATTTCTAAAATGTTTGCAAGGACAACTCGCTCTGATGTACCCTAACTTCGCGTTTCTCAACAGTTGATCAACAAACAACATTGACCCACTGCAAAACGGTAGAAGGGATGAAACAATCACAGATGCTCACGTGCCACTGTTGTACCGGGAGAATATCCTGGTCCATTCATCGCCACTGAACGCCAATCGGTTGGACACTACATTCCTGATGAACTCCAAGTTGGATTCAGGCGTGACGAACGAATACAGAGAATCATTCTCGTTGCCGATGGTAGTCTCCATGGTGGCCTGCGCAGTGACGTTTTTAGGTTGCCCCATATAGATATCAGATATTTGCGGCAAGTCACGTCAGAAGACATGACATGAGAACTGTAATGCGGTTTCTGACTTGTGATTTTCTTGCGTTAAGTGAATGTTCTAGATGCAAGTGCTGGAGATTTGCCAAACTGGTAACGTTGCATCTTGAATATCTTCACAGCGCACACATACTCAGGAGCAGGCAGAGTCAAACAGCGCTATTTCACTCCGCCTGTTCCTTTCCCTAAGTACGTGTCTGCTGTGGACATATTCGAAATGACCCGGATCTCCAAACCCCAGAGAAAAAAAAAACCATACTGGCAATGCTCAGCGCATCCTTAGTGATGTAACGTGACACCTTTTCTACGGAGCAGCTTTGTTTTTGTTTCTCCGGCGGCGTATGTGTCGTGATTTTATGACACAGAAGGTGATCATGTGGGAACAGGAAATCGTAGCAGCACAGCTTGACGAACGACCAAGCCTGGGGGAGTGCCAAAACGTCGTCATGTCTTGCTCTCACGTGACCATCTCCTGTTTCGTTACGCCACGAAACATACACCCCCTGAGAAACAAAACAAAGTTAGTGCGTACAAAATATATTATAGTAGGCTGTTTACGGTGATCTGAGGCTTCCCAGTAATATTTTGTGTGATTTTGGGATCCAGAGTCCCCACTTGACGGAATAAAAATGATAAGTTGAAAATATAATCTCTGTACTCCTTTAACACTTTCATGACACAAACTATCTTATTGCCGTTTAAGCCAGTAATGCCTCATTCAGAGTCACCACTATTTCGCATGGTATGTGCATTGCGAACTGATGAAAGTATTGGACTAAGATTTGTGATACGATGGCAAACGTACAACGTTTCCAAATGGGTAACACATAGCTAATAAAGACTTTGAGGGACACAGCGAAGAACAGGAATCCAATTCGAGCAACACACAGCTAACATGTGAGCCTAGACTTGTCTGACTCAGTAAATGCAGCGTTCATTCATGGGGTACCTGTACGGCAACCAGCACAATTTCGTTAACAGCCAATTACATCTGAGCGTTCATGCATGTACGTTTCAAGAGTCATTGACGCTCATATTTTCGAGGGCCTTCAAGTAATCTAGACCACATCGCTTCTTATATGCCGTTCTTGGTGTTCCTGTAACCAGCATGGCTCTGTACATGGAAATAAATTGTTCTTTTTCATTGTTGCGTGCATACAGGAGAAAATAATTGATGCAACCACTCACGAGCGGTCAATCTGCTTGAACTTTAAGTAACCGAAAAAATATATCGCGGTTGAGAGTTTGAACCTGTGCTTAAATATCTATATGATCACTATTTAGAGCTTCATCGCACTAGCTATACCTGACCCTATAATTTTTTTAATAAATCCTGAAGTTTTACGTGCCAGAACTACGATCTTATTATGAGGCTCACCGTATAGTGGTGGACTCCGGAATAATTTTGACCATCTGGGCTTGTTCAACGTGCACCCAATGCAAGGTACACAGGCGTTCTTGCATTTCGCTTCCACTGAAATGTGGCCGCCTTGGTCAGCATTTAATGCCACGCCCTCGGGCTTGGCAGCGCCACGCCGTATCCGCTACGCCACCGCGGCGTGTGTCAAGCTGAACCTTTGAAACATCACAGTCGAACGGGCTCCAATTAAGAGCCTCTTTATTTTGGACGGAATGCTTCCCCAATTTGTGCCTTTGCAGAGAGATAGACTACGTGGAAAACTTCACCTGGATATTCCCCCAGATCCACAAGAAAATATAGGCACTGCTTGACAGCCTACAGAGAACATCTCTTACACGCACGAATTTCCATGACAGTGTGTCCTGAAGTGCTCGAGGTAATCAACAGAGTTTCTTAATTGGCATCAATAGAATGATGACAGTGATACTGCCAAAAAAAGCCACAAATAATGCAGCATGTTTCCCCGTACACCCTTGAAAAATACACACAAACAAGGAATTGCGCGATAAAAGCAATCTTATTCCATGTCCTTGCATGCATAAATTGAAATTTAGGCTGCAGTTCAAAGTTCGCATTACCAAATTAATGGTGCAAATTGTCAATTCCAGTTTGCCGTTCAAATAAATTCAGTTTCAGTTTTTCTGACAAGCTTGTCAGCCGTATGTTCAAGGGTGTACATTAAGATACGTGCACTGAAATACGAACTCCTGCAGATTGCTTCCCTTTGAGGTCGAAATTTGTTGGGATTTTGGAGAAACCCCCCGTTACCTCTGCATCTGCTAAAGCCACTACTATCATAATAACCATAATATTATGAATATGACGGAGCCTTACCAGACCCGACGAAATGAGGTAGAAATCGTCACCGGAGAAGATCCTGCCGGGATATGATGAGAACGTCATGGTGTGGCCCGGTATAAACTTCTCTGCAAGGGAAAAAAAAGAATTGCTGTTGCGCCATACTTCCACAAAATTTCACATACCTCGAGAAAGGTGGCAGAACGTGGCAAACCGACCGATCAGTGAGAGACACTGGCACGCTTCCGTTTTTACGCGCTACTTCTGGCTGTGCGACGGGACGCCCGCGAACGAGTGAGGTAGGACTGTCACTTGCGCGTTTTAATCCTTTGTCTTATGACACTTCCTATTGTGCAACGTGGCACACGTGTGAATTGTCTGAAACGACATAGTTGGCGTTGGTTCGGCAGATGCACTCGTGCTACTATGACCTAATATGGAGGCACGTAAACACACTTCATCAGTAGAAGATACCAGTGTTTAGTGGGAAAACCCTTGAATCATAAGAAGCCTTTCACACGTAAAACCATTTGAACTAAATTTTATCTTGAAGAAAAAGTTAGTTCTGAATTCCAGTGTAACGTGCGAGTCTCACATGCACTGCGCAGCGCCTTAAGAGGAAGCTTTTGCTCGGGCCCAACTCCGACGCGGCCTATTCAAATACATGTAACAAGCAAAAACATTTTTCTGAGATAACCCCTTGACCAATTTTGATGAAGTTTGTTGCATTTGAGAGAACATGTTAAATTCTAGTGACTGTCGGAAGCAGAATTTCGATTTAGGGCCAGAATATTGTTACAAGGGTTTTCAAAATTTCGGAAGTTTGAGAAAAATAGAAGCACGAAGTTTACAAATTAATAGTTCTGCATCATCAGCAGATATCGCGATTCTGTAACAGCATCCATTAGATCATTCAAAGCGGACAAATTCGATATGTCATTTTATATATTACGTGAACTTGTTACGTTGTTTACAAGGGTTCTGCAAAAGCTGTATTTACATAATACTACATTTTTTTATATTCATCTGTGACACATCAATTTTGTCCGCTTTAGATGTGCTATTAGATGCAATTCACACAATTGTGGTATCATTTTTCATTGTGAAGTTACAGGGTTCTAAACTTGATAGCTTCGTTTTCTTAGAATTTTTTATTTTTGCCCATTCTTAATAACAAATTTACGACCTAAATCAAAAATTCGATGCCAAAAGTCACTAGATTTTAGGTGTTTCTTTTAAATACAACAAACCTCGTCAAATTTGGTTCAGTGGTTGACGTGAAAAACGAATTCTCCTTTTACATGTATTTACATAGGAGCACCTGAGCTAAAGCTTCCTCGGCAGCATTTCAAAAGGTACACTGCTTTTAGATCACGTAAGATACTTTGTGGTATGAGAATTAGGAACACGATCCCCCTTTTTTTTACTTCAGAAAGCAGTTCGCTTTATTACTGGTCCTGTGTAGTACTTTTCATGCGTTTGTAGACATGGATATGGCTGCTTTCGCCTCTATTTATATGGTATATTCATGTAGGTATGTATTTTTTTCTAACGAATTTTTTTTTCTAACGACAAAAGAAAGAAAAACGGTTATGGCCTAACGGAGCGACGGGATATTGTGCAGGAGACCAAGCTTCGATTCCACCATCGGGTACATATTTCATTTTATGATTGCGATAGCAATTATATTGGCAGTCCGGGCGCATTTCTGCCGCCGCCGTCGGAGTGATGTTCCATATAAAATCTAAGGGCGATAACATCGTCGACGCGCGCCGTGGGCTGTATGTGCGAGTGAAAGTGCGCGAGTGTGAGCCGACGAGGGTGGCTAAATCTCGCGCGCAAGGGAAGAAAGTGGGGAGGAAGTGCACCGTCTTCTGTCATGGCACCGGGAAGAGAGGAGGCGGAGGGAGGGGGCGTTCTACTGCGACGGCGGCGGCGTATGGCGCGGCTGCGTATGGCGCTGCCTTGCGTGGCCGCTCAGTCACTGTCTTCTAAGCGACTTGCGATGAGTACACATTCAAGGTGTATCAAGGGCTCCGTATGCTCTCTCTTTTCGCCGCTTAGTTCGCGTTGAAGCGAGAGACAGGACGAAAGTCAATCCGCTCGCTGCATCTGCCGCGCTTTCTCACTCCAGCGTTTTGACAACGAGTTTCTGCGGTCATCGAGTGAGACATGTTCAGGTTCGCTTCTGCGAGCGCGACACCACACTGGTTAATTTCGTTAGTAAGCGAACGTTTACACAATTTATACAGCTGATAAAACTAACATTCTTACTATGTATAGCTGTCTACCAAGAGCTGTCTAGAAATCTATAATTCGTCCGTCGTGCGAAACTGCAACTTTTTTTGTTCGAGAAGTTCGGAACGATACGAGACTGAAGCCTATCTGTTGCTAAGTGCATGGTACGAGGTAAAGAACACTCTTTAATAAAAAAGGACTCTTGTGCACAGTACACGTGTCTTGAACGCAGACGCGTCTCCGTATGACAGTGCGGTGACGTAGTCGACTCTCCGCAGTACGCTGCCACTAATTGCATTCGCCATCGTAACACGTTGTCGAAAAAAAACCGTTTCTGCACATGAAAAGGAGCGCATTTGTTAGCAGTTTCATGCGCCTGTCAAGCTGGTCCTCTTGTGCGTGTGCAGCGATAATCTTCGCATTTTCCGCATTTGCCTGCGAAGCTTTCGGTTTAAGGTGACACGATTGTATATGTTTCTTATTGAGAGAGCCATGGAAGGACCCTGGCGTGAACCACGATCACAGTCAAGTTCATTTTTCAAGCATCACTGAAAATATTATTTATTCATCCATCCATCTATTCGTCCATTTATTCATTTATTTATTCGTTGGTCCATGTATTCATTTATTTATTCGTCCGTCCGTTTATTCATTTATTTATTTGTCCGTCCGTTTATTGGTTTATTTATTCGCCCGTCCATTTATTTAGTTATTTGTTCGTTCATCCATTCATTTATTTATTCGTCCGTCCATTTATTCGTCCATACCTTCATTCGTCCATCGCTCCATTCGTCCACCCACCCATTCATTAACTTATTTATTTATTTATTTATTTATTTATTTATTTATTTATGTGTGATACCTTACAGGCCAATTTAACGGCACTGAATAAGGCGGGCAAGATACTATACACACGAGGTAAAGAAAGCCAACATCAAATGCCAAGTTAACCAATTAAGTAGATAGAGAGGTTAGCAACAGATTTATAAACCAGTGAAACATCAATGTGCAACATTAGGATCACAACGCGTTCACGTTATTTCGAAATGCTTCATGGTTCGACATGGATGCTATGTAGCCCGGAAGGTTATTCCAACGGGTAATAACCCGAGGCAACGCCGATGAGATAAATGCTCGCATTTTACCGTATATGCGCATGAAACAGCATACTGCGAAGGCGTTGTGGCGTGCGTTCTTGTGGATGAAGCGACAGAAAGTGAGACCTATTGCTGTAAACGTAGCTTTGTGTAAGACATAAAAGAGCAATAGCGTGGTGAGTTTGCACTGAAACAAAATGCCTCGTTTTATTCGGGCAATGCTGGCAAGGCTGTCGTGCTTACTCTAATGAATCTGTCCGCTCTATTCTAAACACCTTCCAGCATACGGATAAGGTAATGTTGACACAGAGTCGATGTAGATGAAGCGAATTCTAGTTGCAGACAAACAAAGATTAGCTTGGCTAATTGTGTTATATTGGTAGGTGAGTTACGAAATTTGCTACATAAATATCTTATAGACCTAGATGCTTTAGAAGGAATTGCTTCAACATGCGTAGCCCAGGAAAGATCAGGTGTAAGGTGGACGCCAAGGTATCTGTAATATGAAGCGTTATAAACTACTGCCTTATCAATGGAATAGGAAAACTTCGAGTTAATGCGTTTACGGTGAGAAGTACCTTGGACTTTAAAGACTCAAGAACTCAGGGGACGTTTGCCAAGTTTTACATCAACTGCAGGTTAGTTCCAGGTTACATTAAGGAGTAGAATGGCTTTTTAAACATATAATAGTGCGGTAAATAATGCAGTCATCAACGATACATTAACTTAGTATGATGATCAGCGGATAAATCGTTGGCGGTAATTAAAAAGAGTAGTGGACTGAAGACGCTCCTTTGGGGGCCCCCAGTTAGACGAAGAAGTTTTCACTTCTGCAAGCTGCTCACGCCAAGACAGGTAGTCCCAAAGCCAAGATAGCTTTAATGAATCTGAACACAGGGCGGACAACTTAGACATCAAGCTATGCACAACAGCAGCAACATGGAAAATTACTAAGCCTCGCGAATGAGCCGCCAATGTAGCCTCGCATAGGCCAGATATTTCATGACAACATCCATGCATACACCTTGGAGCGGTGTGCTGACAGATGCAGTATCTGGTGACGGTGGCACAAGGCTGCATAAATTATCAACGCCGCTCTTTGATTGGGCACATGTAGAGGCCGTGGCAGAAGCGGCGCAAGAGAGTAAAAGCTGAGTGCTTGCACTGCCGCACGTTGCACCGTGAACTGTGTCGTTGAGTATCATTATTTGCGTACACTCTAAAAAGGCTTTATCCCACGACAACAATCGTGCTCTAATTTGCGCGCCGTTCCTTTCTTTAACGCTGCGCTCCCGGTACTTCCAGGTCACGAACGGTGTACTCGTTATCAGCGGGACATATATCATTCTTGACAGGCAGGCAAGACAGATGACGATTATTGTTGCGGGACAAAGATACACCACAAAGCGCATCAATTGTTTTCTAGAGTGTACTAGGGAGTGTATTTAGTTGCACATAGCGTAGTATATGGAAATGTAACTTCCGCGGTTTTGCCAGTACATGTGGTCCAGGAGCAACACGAAGGCAGGAGTTTTCTTTATTTGTCTTGTACCCCACCTTGTAATTTTGACCAGGTGCCTTTAGGGTCCTCGATTAACTAACATTTATAATCCTTGACTGCAGTCCCAAGCCACTGCAGTGGCTTAGCTGCTATGGTGTTGTGCAGCTAAGCACGAGGTCGCGGGATCAAATCCCGGCCATGGCGGCTGCATTCTTTTTTTTTTTTTGGGGGGGGGGGGGGGCGTAATGCAAAAAAATGGCTGTGGCTTAGCTAAGGTTAAGCCCAGGATGCGAAGCATACTAGCCTTTATTTTAGTTGTTGAACCACTGTTTAGCCTGGTGAACTGCTGTTGCTTGGCTATATTTGGTTCGGCTAGTAGAAGAAACAACTCATGCGTTACTCTGCTTCGCCTTCAAGAGTGGAACGCGACAGCGTTCCCGTCGACCCGCCAAGGGGTGTAAGACAATGGGCTACGGCGCAGCGACTACGCGCCCCGCATTGGACGCGGTGAGCGTCGAGCAATGCAGCGTTCGGCGCGGCAACGAAATGTGCGCCTGAGCAAGCGACGCACGCCTGAGCCTTAGAAACAGCTCGTTTCTAAGGCAACACCGCATTCACTAGAGGCGCTTTTGTACCGCTTCGAAGCATCGTACTCGTGGCTCAGTGGTAGCGTCTTCGTCTCACACTCCGGAGACCCTGGCTCGATTCCCACCCAGCCCATCTTGCAAGAGTTGAGCCAAAGCCACCTAGAAAAAGCGCAGCTGCTTATATACCGCCGCGACGCCGCGAGCGACGGCGCGAGTTGGAGCCCCGTTTCTCCTCTGTCGTGACGTCACGGTGTCACGTGGTATTGAAGGCGACACCACCGCGCCTGAGGAGCTGGGTTGAGCTCTAGTAATATGCTTCGCATAAAAGCCCTCGTGTCCCTTGCATTGTGGCCAAGTTAAAGGTCCTCTGGTGGTCAGAATTATTCCCTGGTCCCCTGGTGGTCAGAATTAATAATCAAATAGTGGTTTTGGGTCTCAAAACATCAGAATTCAATTCAACTGCGGTCCCTTTGCTCACCTGAACCAGGTGCCTCGCGGTAGGGCAGCCTGTACTTCTTGAGGATTCTTAACATGCTGGAGTACTTGGTCCACGTGTTATGCGAGACGTACAGGTCCTTGTGCAGGGGCAGAACCTTGACAAGCGCAGAGCATGACCCATCACCTGTTACCCGGCTGACCACGCGCCGCTTCAACACCATCTCCAGATCTTGCACGTCACCATGCAAGTTCAAAAACCTGTTGGGGGAGTCGGAGCCGCGCATAAAATGAGCACAGGGACAAACTGGTGTCTTTTTAACACATGACCGGTCTTGCACAGGTGTTTATTACCGCGTATTTTGCTGATAAAATGTTGCAGTACCAAAGCGAATGCAAGCCTAGTTATGGCAAATTGTTATTACCAGTTAAGCGTTAAAATATGCAGCAACTAAAGCTGTGGGTATAAACCACAGCCTCGTGTATAAACGCATACGTTATTGAACACCGTACTTTCTTTTCTTGTGTAAGTTTAACGAAATGACTACAGAATACAATCATTAGCTGCTTATGCCGCATGTTTAAGTCATTATAATAATTTGCAAATTCGAATACATCTCCAATCACCGCCTAAGAAAGATCATGTTGGGCTAGTAGCGGTATAATCAAGACATGCGTTCCTTTATTTGTCAACGTGGACATTAAGAAATGCATGGAAGAGTAACCAAAAAAACCTCGGGTAATAAGAAAGTCGGCGGAATCCATGAGAACCACTGAAAGGAGCATGCGCCCCCAAGACCCTCAAAGCCAAAAAGGCAGAGGAGAAATCAGCTTTCTTTCTTGAAACACATAAACAAATGTAAAAAAGCTGCGGTGGCGGCAGCCCCTCTAGCCACTTCCTTAGCTACTCGTGTACGTGCGCTCATCCTACAGCGTCGGCAGCTGTAGCCAGCGCCAGTGAAGACCACGGCGCACGATAGCAGCTCCGCTACCACTGCCCCTTCCCGACAGACCAGCCACCCTATCAAACGAGCTAACTAGCGAAATATGCAATCGTGGACAATTGTAAAATTCCGCCACATTATCGAATTCTGCAGTGGAGGCGCTTCGAGCCCATCAGATCTGACAAGTTGGCGAAACATGGTGGTATGTCCATAATAGTACCCTGGTTAGTTAGCTCGTTTGGTAGAGTGGCTGATCTGTTGGGAAGACAGTGCCAAATTTCATCAATCAGAGTAACCACAAATAACCACAACGCCGTTATTTGTGAGCCTAGGATGCTAGGAGATGCCAGGGCGACAGATAATCAACGCATATCTGGAAGCGCAGGAGCACTGTATAAGCAAATAAGTTCTGCATAAATCCTGAAGGTGGAGCAAGTTTCACCACCGGCGGAAAAGGTTATCACCGAGAAAATCTACGACACAATCGGCACATTGTTAGCGCTTCGAGTTTTCGATGAATTCCCTCTCCTCCTTTCATTTCTTATGTTCCCGATTAGTCCACATGATAGAGCAACTGAAACGGAAAGCAGCATTGGTGCGGGTTCGATCCCGAAACTATAATTTCTCCCTCACCTGCGAAGTATTTTTAGGAATCATATAGGTTCGCGTTATGTACCGTCATTGTAGCTTCCAGTGAATTATGGTTTTGAAAGCGAAGCTTTCTTTTTCTCTTTCCTGCAGTTGGGCGTTATTTTCTCACAGGTTATATTTGTAAATATATATAGACAAGTTGGGCCGCTGGGCAAGAGCCCGAATAGACAACTTGCCTCTGGCTTCTGTCTGCCCCAGCAGACCCACTTGGGTCTCTGCGTATGTGCCACAGTTCATATGCCCATTCTTGGCCAGCCCCATGTGAGTGTTTGTGTGCGTGCGTGATTTTCTTGCCCTCTTGTGAGCGCTGTGAAACATGCAGAGTGATTTGAGACTCACAGCGTTTCGGTGACGTTGAAGTCGGGCTCGCTGGGAAAAGATTGCTTGAGTTGCGGTGTTCTACCATCCTCCATGCCTTTCAGCTGCAGAAGTACCAGATTCACCTGCGAAGAAGAGAAGACTGAACGAACCCCTTCGACTTGGCACTTGAAGCCATGAAGTATCTCTATAGGTGGTTCAGCAAAGACGACAATGGCGATAGCTGGTGTCTGGTCATCTTCAAAAGGACGGCAAAACGCCAGAATAGAAGACAGAAGACTGTACGCGAACGCACGACCTTCGAGACTGGTTCGCGTTACTCTAAATGCGTCGTCTGCAAGAGGTGCGGCAGGATCCGAAACGCGCCAGGCATGTTATCCCCGATCGTTTCTGTTGCTTGACATTGTTACTCATAACCTTTTACAAATTATCGAACGGTTTTGTAGTTTAACTTGTAGGTATTTTTCTTTCTTTTTGCGCATGCATGCTATACTTGTTTGTCAGTGCACTCGATTAACGCCTGCCTTCATCTTTCGTATTGCTATCGTGACCATGTTACGAAGGGACGCTCATATAGACGTGCGGGCCATTGTGTCTGCCGTTCTCTACCACAGGTGCACAATTATCGCCTTTGAAGGGGGCAAGACACCGTGAGAAGTCATTTTGATTTAAACGAGAGCTCCCACATGTTGTAAACGGAAGCACTCGAATAGTGTTAACGTTGGTAAGGTCGAGAAATATCTGCGGGCAAACAGGTATGTATCATCAGCAAGGTATTCGGATTAGCAGCAAACACGCGGTGAGTGTTCACTATCTCTTGCATCCCTCTGTGTAGTTTTCTCCCACGGCTGAAGAGTACTGTCCATCGACCAGAAGATTACGGTAGCAATGCCTTGCACTCGTCGGTCGGTCGATTTATCCTCTTATATAACTTCTTGGAAAGCTTTATTGAGTTATCAATATTATAGTACTTTTGAACAACAAATCACCGCCCAACTATTCCGAAAAGATGGTTAACCAGCAAAGCTGAAACGTGCGGCCCGTCGTTTATCACTGGGTTAATCCCGACGGTTCAATAGACGACGGCTTGGTAGACTGCCTGATCCTCGCTACGCAGTTGCTTCTTGCGCTCGGCTGTACAAGCCTGTTCTTGTGCACGGACTGCAGCATCGGCACGGCGCAGACGAGCTCGTTCCCAGTTCTGCTCGCGGCGTTCCTGATCGAAAGCTGCCTGCTTCTAAGGAGCAGGCAGATTTTCATCAACAACGGGACCTACCCATTTCGGCGCCACAGAGAAAGTTCTGCGCGTGCGCTCGCCTGCGACGGACAGCAACGACATCACTACTGTCGCAGCTAACCCAACAACACCTAGATAGCACAAGACCTTTTCACTCCGATCGATGACGGCATGTTACCTGACCCGACTGCCATAGAATCTGATCGGGATGCTCCCGAGTAGGCAACAGTGATTTTGACGTCATCGCTTTCATCGCGCCAGCCTTCTCAATGGAAACCTAGGGCCAGGTAATGTGACGTCGTGGATCAGAGTAAACAGACCTTGTGCTGTCTAGGTGGTGTTGGCGAATCCTGCACCTCTCTTTCTTTCTTTTTTTTTCGCCCAAGCGCATGGGGTTCCGCCAGAGGAGTTTTCGGCCTACAGGTGACCGACAGATGTACGGACGAACGAACGGGTGGATGAATCCGCTAGCCATATACAGCTTGGCTGTAAAAGCACAGATATTACGACTATGCATTCAACACAAAAAAGCTCACGCAATTCAAAAGCGGATGGCAGCGCCACCCCTCGGCAGAAGTGGTCAGTGCGCTTCAGACCGTGCACGACAATTCTCTAGAAGCGTAGTGTCTCCTTCTGGCGAGGGGGTTGGCGCTGTGCTCAACTCGGTGGGTGGGGGAAGGGATAGCTTCGAGTCGAGCATCGCGTGGGAATACGGGGGTGTAAGTCGGTAACTTAGCCCACACGTCCGCAAGGAAACGAGCAGTGCGCTTAAAGCCTAGAGCGTTGAGCTCGCACTCAATCAATGCCTGAGAATTGTACATTCTGTCATGGAACGATCGTCGGAAAGGCGAGAGGAAACGCGAAAAATACAATCCAGACACGCACCTGATACCAGTACGCGCTCTTCTTCTTGCGGTACTCAGCAATGTTTTTATGCATGAAGACGAAATTTTCTCGGAGGAACGTATATAGCCTTTTGCAGTAGGCCTGCTCGTCGTCGCAGTAGCTGGCCCACATGTTGTTGAAGTGCATGCGGATAAGGTCTCGCGTGACATAACCCTCCAAGAATCCGGCTGCGTACGCCTGGTGCTCGTCCGCCAGCTCCGCGTTGGTATAAATTTCCAGAAAACTGAACCTGCCAGGTCAAAACAAGAAAGGCCCTTGAGGAATCGAAGAAGGCACGACAAAGCTATTAAAGCAGAGCGTCAAATTTCATCCTGTATGGCGGCCACCTAATCGGCAACTTAAATGGGCAACAGATAGACAGTCTACAAAACATAAGCGATGGTTCAATCATTTGAATTGCACAGACGGTCTAAAGCGTACAAAACGAATCTATAACGCGGGAAACTACGCAATTCATGTGTTAGCTAAGTAGCACTTTTACAAGCTTGCACAGCCGAAGCAAACGTTTTCACGGAGAGTCTGATTTCATGCCCCCGATTTATACTGAGTGTCATAGCTCTAAAGGAGATGATTAAATTTTTTGTTATTTTTTTCCGTGAATTGATGATTATAGAAAACTGCTTAGAATTCAACCTGCGCCCGACGGTCATCAGGTGCAACTTCTATTTTACCTGTTTGAAGAGTGGAGGTATACACATATACCCATCACTTTCTAACTTCTTTTTCATCCACGGGGCTTTAAATTTTTAACTTATTCTACACAGTTGTTCAACAGTGGCAGACAAACTCTATTATAGGTCTGAGCTGACAACTCTGTCAAAAACGTACCTGCTAACTCCACAACATCCGCGTAACAGAACGTCAAGGGAGCGTAGCAGACGGTGAAAATAAAAACTGTCATCAAGCATATGAGGCATTATAAATTACAATGTTCCCTTCTGCCTGTGAAAACATGAAAACTGATTTGCAGTGCTCTACTAAAATGCTCAAATTTTATTATGTTAGCCAACTTTTATCATAGTAGCCTTTCAGTAATAATAATGATTTATTCAACAGCTGATATAAATCACACATGACTCAGGCCTTCTAAATGTTCCTAGTGGCAGACACAACGGCTTGTATTGCAGCACCTGGCAGACAGCCAAAGTCGTGCGAAGTACACAGATACAAATTGCTTGGACTCGCGCAGCAAAAGATACAGGTTTGAATTAGAGTTCCATGGTAGTTTGGTCATTGTGAATCTTATTTCCTATTACACAATTGTGTTTACTTCCGAACTTCATTTCTTCACTGCCTGTTAGAATTATTTAAATAATATCGGGCTTTATGGTGAAAACAAAGGTAAATGGACAAAATAGCTACATACAGAAATCGCTCAAATCGTATCATAGGTTCATTACTACAGCACTCCATCATTTCACTTGGTATTTCAATAGATATGTAACAGCTGAAGTTTCAGGGTAAGCAAATCGGTGTGATACCGCACTCCTGCGGGTATTTCATAGGTTATCAAATGCTGTCTGCAGTGAAGGCCACATAGCTATAGCACATATTTTGTTAGGAATTCATAACTGTTGTGACCTGTAACGGCTTCATTTTTTTTCTAACTGAAGTACAAAGCACGACGGTCCCAAGAATCGCATTTGTTTCAAACGACGACAACTTCGTTTCGAACGAGGCCATGCACAATAAAGTTTTGAGCACCCATAAAAGAACGTCTGCTGATCTTTTACAACAAAATATGACCTGAGCATTCATTGTCTGTTCACCATGCGCTTACAATACGTCATTGAACTTAAACATGCATGATACGTTTAGGCTTAATACATCATTTATACAATGATGCAGGGAGCATTGACTGAAGTGGTCGCTCACGTAAACAGCCCAATCACGTACGGTTCACTCGTAAGCCAAGTAATTCTTACCCGGTCTCATTGATGGCGTTGTGGAAAGAACCCCAGGCTGCAACTTGGTCATTAGTACTGGGGCGTCCAAGCTTCACCTCGAAGCTGGTTGGTGACGGGTTGAACTTGACCCAGGCATCCAGACCGCAGGCTGCTTGAGCAAGGACGGCGAGCGCTGCTAGTGTAAGCTGCAACCTCTTACTCGGCTCCATCTGCAAAAGGCGCGCGACCTGCGCCATTGAATGCAACTCTATCTGAACGGTTGCATAGTGAAACTGCTTGAAAGGAACACCTTCGCTGGAAAGTGGGGTGCAATTCGGCAAGGTCATCCAAGTCTGCTGTCTTTTTTTTTAATTGATCTTAGCATTGTGTACGAATACGTCGTTGAGAAGCATTCCAAAGCAGCACTCGGCAGCTTTTACAAATTTGTAAATGTTGCCAGAATGAAGATCGAATATACTTTTTCTCGAAAAATAGTTGGTAAAATGACTCGATTGCGCTGGGGTCCTACATGTTATACAGAACCATCGCAGATAATCGAGCCACAGGCCTGACTTTTACCTAAGTGCTGCTTTAAACTTTGGGCATCCTTATATAGCGCAAGCCCGAATGTAAGGAAATCACAGCGCAGTAACGTCTGGTAAACTACATTTGTATTTGAAGCAATTGAAAAATTTTGTTGGTGCACTTCTCTCACGACAGGTTCAGCGCAAAGGTGCAGCCACAAGCGGAAGACCTCTCAACAGCCCAATTTTAGCTCAATGAATGGCGCATACCCACTTCAACCATTTAATTACCTATAGTAATGACTTCAATTGAGGCCAATGTTAAAGAAAATTATCACTTTCTTTGGCTATTTTTAGCGGAGGTGGGCGGCCGGGTATCCAGTTTAAGTGATGGCAGTGCCCGATGTCGGAGAGGGCGTTCTTTGTGCTCTCGGGAGAGCTTTGCGCGGGGTTAGCTCATCACCGAACACCAATTTATGGCGCTTTCAAATGCACATGCTCTCGCGCGAGGGTCTTTGTCGCGTTCGAAGGTTCAGAGGTACTGGTTGGTGGTGACGCCCGTTGCCGAGCTTCTCCGCCGCCTGATCTGCCGGTTGTGGTGCACACTCGTTACAGATAGGTAGCTTCGATATGCAGCCAAGCTCATTGTTGTTGAGAATATTCTGGATAAATTCAATTTGCCATGCGGCGAAAGCCACGACGAGTATTGAGGCACCTCCGCGTGTTCCGTGCGCACTACACAGTAGGCAATACAAAGTAGTCGCATGCTTCGACGTAGGCTATATTGTAGAGGCTTAGGTTCCGCATAGTCGTGCACTATAAAAATAGTTATGTGTGGTTTACCGTGCTAAATTATGGCTTCTTATACGTGCCTTCCCGGCATAAAACTGACATCTGCATGGTGCCTCTCGTGAAAACAGTTCCTCGGGAAGGTTGCCGATAGTCGACCACACGTTTAGAATATGCAAGGTAAAATTTTTACCGATCAGGGTATGGTCCGATGATATTTATAATATTTAAAACTCGTGGTTAGCTTTAAGAATCCAGTTCAGTGAGTTACTCGACGCAACGTGCAATATTGACATGTCCTTGTGTTGTGGTTGTCGCCCTCTGTAGGACAGTGGTCACATGGTGGTCGTCGTGCCGCCGTGGTCACCACGCTGTCACGCCGTGCACCAAAACATGTCAACAATGATTTGTGCCGGCATCATCAAGTAACGTTAACTGTGTGAGTACTATATTTTAAAAAAAAAATTTAATTATGGGGTTTTACGTGCCAAAACCACTTTCTGATTATGAGGCAGGCCGTAGTGGAGGACTCCGGAAATTTCGACCACCTGGGGTTCTTTAACGTGCACCTAAATCTAAGTACACGGGTGTTTTCGCATTTCGCCCCCATCGAAATGCGGCCGCCGTGGCCGGGATTCGATCCCGCGACCTCGTGCTCAGCAGCCTAACACCATAGCCACTGAGCAACCACGGCGGGTGAGTACTATACTTCGGAAGTAATCCAACAGTGTCCATGTGATTTCTTGCGATCAGCCGAAGCTATTAGCTTACCTTCGCAATCGTCTTCGATGCCTTCCCCAAGAATTTTTACTGCGAAGCTCTTAGAGGGAGTCCTACTGCGGTTTCCGCTCGGCGGTTAAGGCCCGCGTACGATGGCATGGTCGATATCAAATGTAAATGCAAGGCAGCATGTGTGCAAACCACGAATTCGCTTTGAAACATAGCAATAAACGATCTTAATGCAAACGTTACCTTGCGTGTGTCTCGTTCAAATAGACAACCACATCTTTGCATCGCTCTCTTTTTATCCGGTCATCCGTAGTTGTTGCTTCTCGTGTAGCATTTGACCGTCTCCACGTTTTAGGCCAACCAGACGTTCGTACGGCTGCGGCAGCGAAAGCTGATGGCCTTGTCCAGCAACGCCGCCTCCGTGGGAAGCCCCGAAGCGCCTAAGGCATCTGTGACGAACAATCGTAAGAGCCGCCAACGAATAGAGGCTTAGTACTTCTGACGAGTCTGAGAAGTCTCTCATACAGCCTAGCTGCATCAGTCTCTATGGCCCGCGTGCATCCGCAAAGGATTTTTTTATTAAGTCGAAAGCCCTAGACGGCTCATGAGACGAAAAATCCGATGTCCGGCGTTATGGCGCCAAAATTCATAGGGAGTCGAACAAACGACCTATGGCGTTAATTAGGGTGAATTCGGCCATCAATTTCTTTATAGGAAAAAGTGAAGCCGAGGCGACGAACAAGCGTCAGACCACCTGTGATGTTAAGGCAATGTTAATTACGATACAGTTAATTAAAATGTAGGCAATTAGGGCACTAGAACCCACGACCTTTAGCGGGAGTCGAACACCGAGTCGAACAGATGGACGAACCGGCCATATTTAAAAGTTGGATTTCAATTGACATCGTAAAGGCAGAGGGCGGAACCCACTACCTTCAGCGTTAATTAAAGCACGGTTAATTAAGATAGAGTTAATTAAGGCACTCGAACCCACAACCTCTGGTAGGAGAAAATAATAGGAAGCAACAACCCATTCGAATGAGCATGTCAAGTAATGTAGTGAATCACCCGTCAGCGGGCAAGCTTTCGCCTTCATCCTCTTTAGCGTATGCTAAAGTGAGTGTCAAAATTTAGCTGGTCTCGCCATGTTTTCATCTTTTCAAAGGAATGTGCGATGCCGTAGAAGCACGCTTATGTATCAACAAACACAACACTCTGGTGCCATGCTCTTGTCTTGCTTCATTAGTGTCGTTGTCAGGGTGCGCGAGATAAATGAAAGCAGTTGATTCTCGCTTGGAAGTTTCTGCATTGACAGGACGTCCAGACGCAAACGGCATTACCAGCATATATCAAATAAAGCGAATAAGTTTTTTTAATATGATTAGCATTCATAGGCTTAACTAACCGCAGACTTTGCTGGGCTGTTATCGAGCCGCTATCGCATGGCTCACATTTAAAACATGCTGGCTCTCCCGCAATCGACAGGTGTAAGCATGAAATGGCTACCGGCAAAGCAGATTGGTTGGAGTAATTACGGAGATTGCTCACAACCATTTCACAACCAGCACAACCATCTCACAACCATTAGAGACGCGCGGGACGCTTCCCGGGCTGTTCACGCAGCGTGGCGCCATCTCTCGAAGGAAGCGGCGCGAAATCCGCGCGCGGAACTCACGAACCGCTGGCGTTCAAAATAGCACAGACAACCTGTCTCAACGCCAAACGCTAGCAATTCAGTGAATAGTGCACTGTATCTGCTTTTCAACGTCGCTATTGGAAATGGCAAATTAAACTTCAGCGTACTAGAAATTACAGCTTCAGTGATATTGTGAACAAACGTTAGGAAGAAATCGGAATCAATATCTTTTATAACGTGTTTTGGCAGTAACTAGCGTACGTAATGCGATCCTGCACAAGAGTTTGGAGGCCAGAGACCACATTTTCATAAGTTTTGACTGGTTGCCCGGATGATCTCATTTTGTATGGCAGCAATTTCCGGATGCTCTCGTTTCGTTCTAGGCCCATCCTCGTCTTGAGTACCCGAATAACGGCTCTGGATTTTGGCTCAAGGTCGCTTGAAGGTCGCCGACAACAGGAGGTAAAAGCATATATCAAGCTTTAAAAAATGTTTGACGGTTGATTTCGATCCCGGTTCCCTTGGCACAGCAGCCCAATAGACCATGGACGTACGCCTATAAATCCCTCATAACGCCCTAACTAGATTCAATCGTACACGTGAGCGCTTCGAGACACTTCGCAGGTGAGTCGCGTCGCATGGCAACAGTTCACTGATAACTGCGAGAACGCTCGCTCTTATAGCTGACAAATAAAATCTAAGTTTTACGTCTCGAAAATGTATGCGTATGCATTCGCGGCGTACTTCATTCGAAGTCAGATATCCTGAACCTCACTTGTAAACGCACCCGCGTGCTACGGTCCACAGTGTAGCACACTGCTCTCTCAACGACCTCGCTCACAATTATATGTGGAACAGCTTACAGTGCCTCCCTTTCAGTACCGAAATACGTGGGCTCCATCTAGAAAAACCTTAGCACCTCTAGAGGTCGAAGAGAGCATACCGCGTCGTACCAAGGCGGTTCACTGCCGACACACAGCTGCATATGGCGATGTGAAGGAGATGCGATTACGTCCTATGCTGCAGGCTGAGTGGCAACGTGTCGCTGCAAAGCGTGAAGCCTTATTGCAACAGTAGCGCCAAGCCCAGAACGAACCACGGGCGGCAACCGATCAACGCCAACGTTTCACAGTGGCGGACGAGTACTTCAAGAAGCACTTCCTTGGCGACGAGTTCGGCGCTTCGTACTTGTAGCGTCTGCGATCGTCTGTGTTATGAATCAGACGTCTTCAATACCCAGGAGAGGTTCGCGCCATTGCTCGCGGAAAAGTTTCCTTCCGAGGAGGACGTTACCCTTTTTGTCGTCTGCTCTGCCTGCGAAACGAACCTCTCAAGAAGGAAGATCCACGACTCTCCATAGCCAGCGGTTTCAGGTACCGTACATTTACCTTCTCATTTACCACGCCTCAACGAGACCAGTGACGTCCCGTCTCGCATCCCCTTCATGCGCATAGGACGTCTGATGCACAGTGGACGATTTGGTATAGTACAAAGCGGCTACGTACCCGCATCGGCGACACGTGAGGTACTTGCCGACGTCTTCGCCAGGGGGGCTCAACCCCTACAGAGCCCTCATACAGGTAGCCTACATTTCAGTGCACCATCCCCTACTAAGTGCCACATGCGACGGCACCGAAGCGATGGAGGCGGTATCACCAAGTCAATGAAGTCGTCAAAGCGTCGCCACCAAGATGCATCTTCATCGTTATAGTATAGTGGGTGGTTACGTTGCTTGAGTGCTAAGCACCCTAACGTTGACAACAGTCATCGTGAGATGTGTCCTGTCGAAATTTTTAAGCTAAACAGACTCCACGCAAAATTTGTTATTTTACTTTTTTTTTACAAGAAAAATATTTGACATTCGTATTCTATCATATTTGGAAACTTCACAATACGAACATCCCTATCGCTAATATAGAACGATGTCCATGTCCTATAATTTGCACTTTCGGCAAGTTTTTATGGTATAAGGTGAGAACTGTGGTCTGAACGAAGCATCCCCAGATGGTAGATTTTTGTTCGCATACCGTAGATTCTCCGTAGAGTGGCGCGTTAGGAGGACAAGCCTATCTCAGCGAGGGATGCACAGCGTGCTCCACTACGCAACTTCCTGCGTTTTATGTCTACTAGGGCGGCGGATGAGATATACATTCTGTACCATAGCTAATTGGAGTTCCAAATTTTCGTTTCGTTGCACCCACTTGAGAATTCAAAGTATTCGTGAACTATGCGACAAATATTCGTATTTACCTATACTGACTATTGGATTCTAAGACCGAATCCGATAAGGCATTGTTCCGTTCGATATTCGAAAGTATCGAATATTCGCACGAACCCTTCCGCAAGACTGCTCCTGTCCTGCGTGATTCTGCATTTATTAAAAGACTGCAGCGAGGCATTTTCCCGTTAAAGAGGACACCACGAAGCGCAGCCGACCGCTGCACACCACATTCGTTGCTGCGACTCCTGCTGTTGACGCAATGTCTACGCCGCAGCCGTTTAATGTCACCGCAGTCCTGACTTCCTCACCTAATTAAGCACCTCGCGTATTGCAATGCGCACTTCTAGGCCCAATATAACGGACAAGTGGGCCACTTGATAAGCATTCGTAATGAATACGGCAGCGCAAAATACGACAAGGGCAAAGAAGGCAACCGGACAGTTAAAGTGTCCATCCTGTTTCCTTTCCCGTGCTCGTCTTGTTTTGCGCTGCCGTACTCATTAATGTTATCAAGGAACGCATCGGCTTGCCGACGGAGTAACCCTTTGCTGCGCAAAGTTCCAGCTCGAACTATTTTGACGCTTATGTATAACGCGGTATGGGCAGCATTCCAAAGCGCGATAGATTTCTGCGCCTCTTTCGTGGTATTTCGTCGTCGTTTCATCTTCTTCTAATCTGGCGTACGCAACCTTGTCATTGAATCAGTGACGTGGAGAGTGGCACAATCGCATGTGAAGAAGGTGTCGCGGGGCGCAACGGGAAGAGCCAATAGTTCAGTATTTCATGGCTTTTGCTTTCTTTTTTTGTGCATAGCATAATTAAAACGTCGCAACAAGTCTCACTTCACCTTTTCTTTTTCTTCTATACAAATGTGTTGCATCAGCCTCTCAGTTTCTTTTTAAGTTCCTGACGTCTCAGGTGACTTCCGCAGTAGTTATTTTTCGAATTTCTTCAGCACGTGTTAAATAACTCACACACGTTACTTTTTGCCATCAACCCTATGCAACGTATCCTGTGTGAATTATTCATTCATTTATTTATTTGTTTATTTATTCATTCATTTATTGGATAGGGAATGTTGGCAACACATACAAAATGTCACCGGCTTACCCTCAACGTCAAATTATTGTGCGAATGATGGTAGGCGAACTCAATTCTTAAATAAAGGAAAAGTTAGCCAAAAGTTAACCAAAGAAACCCTCGACTCCCCCCAAAGTTCGTGAGCTCGAGTGCCTTAATTAGCTCTCCTTAATTAACTATGCCTTTGTTAACTTCGCCTTAATTACCGCAACGCCGAAGTTCATCCGTTCGACTCCCCACCAAAGATCGAGGGTTAGACTGCCCCCAAAGGTCGTGGGTTCGAGTGCCTTAATTAGCACTGCCTTAAATAACTGTGCATTTATTATCTTCGCCTTAGCTAACACCAAAGGTAGTGGGTTCGGCTCCCATATAAGGTCGAGGGTTCTTAGCCTTTTTATACAATGGCGTGGTCACGCCAACGCCACATTTTCCGCCTCGTGAGCCATATAATGATTTCGCATTAAAATGTAGTGTTGCCTTTTTCAACTGTGTCGTAACGCAGCCCACTTAAATGTAGCGTGTCTACCTATCTGTCTACAATTTGCGTTCTGCCGTCCCAGGTCACCAATCAGTGTACAGGCTCAGTTTAGCGGTTGTGCAGCCAGCGTGAGGGATCACTGCTGCTGTCGTAATACGTTGTAGTTTTCCGTGATGCTAGTGGCACGTCGAACGGCCCATATAGGTGACACCGTAGGCTAATACGCGGCTACCAGCTTCGTGGAGAGATACAACGAACGCTTCTTCCTTCGGAGCTGGGAGGGGGCGGGTTCCAACACTCCGTAGTGTACTGTGAACCGACTACCGGTGAAACAGCGATGAAGTGAATCTATAGACCGTTTTTTCGTAGGCGCCGCCGTATTGTGAACGCAGTGGCGCCGCCTATACGCCATACTGGCTTGGGTGAAAGCGGTCTTTTGCATGGCAGGTATACGCTCGGCGGTAGGTTCTGGCGTTTGTTTTTGCGGTCGTGCGGTCTGTTTAGTATGACGTGCGTCTTCCACGTGGTAAACGGTTCTGTGAGACGTGCTGAAGTGGTTTAAGGCGTCATGGCCGGAATTTCTGCTGGCGTTGAGGTGGACGGAACCCGCAGCGCGATATGCGCGCATATTTGAGCCTACAATCAGCCTCGAATATCAATTGTGTATTTCTGAATGTTCCAATCACTAATGTGACCTATTGCAGTATTTCTAAGCTGCGGTTTAGGAGCCATGAAACATACGCGACGATCGTAACAGCGTGGGTTCCGTTCTGCTACGATAGGAGCTGTGCTGTTATACTTTGACAAGCATTCAAACTGTTCGCTGCAGGTTACACTGCGTGTCTACTTGGTTGGATGGATGAGGTTTCCACCTATGAATAAAATAGTTTTGGCTAGTAATAGCAGCATACCTTACAGTCTGAATTAAACTTGTCCAGCAAAGCGACCATTTACGAACTGCGCGAGCGTCCTAAGCAGTAGTAGGTGCTGGATTACAGATATCTTTGTTCTATATAGTGCATGGTCCAAGCATACGGCATTAGCGGTTATATATTTATAAACGTTGTGCGGCGTTAACTCGTTTTCTCTTGCTTTTTAGAGAAAGAGGATGGTAACCGATCTTTTTTTGTTTCGGTTGTGTCCGTTGAGTTCTCTACCACGCACTCACACGTATTACGGAAATTTCGCGCTCAAAAAACGGCAGGCAATTGCTCTGGTTCCCAGCGCATACGACTTTAGACATTCCCGCAATCAACCTCAACGAGGTAGCACACCGCGAAGCTCGAGGTCTCACTCGCCGAGCTGAGCAAAGAGTGACTTCCATCGGTCAGGAGAACGCGGAGGAGGAAATCTGGAGAGAAAAAGATATATTAACAAGATTTAGCGATATTACCAAATTCTATCAAAATCGGAGGCGAGTATTACCACCGCCTCACACTAAACTGAACAGAGCTGAGTCCGTTACTTGGAGGCGACTACAAACAGAAACTTATACGAGTCCCGTGCAACTAAAAACTTTCTACCCCGATATATACGAGAGCGATATGTGCAAGCTCTGCAAGTCTGTTAGAGCCACCCTTCAACACATGTTGTGGGGTTGTGAAATATACCAAAATAATATGGCAGTCTCCCCAGAAAATCTACGGGCGCGGTGGTCGGCCGTGCTGCTCAGCTCAGAACTCCAAGACCAACTTTGGGCCGTCCAGCGAGCCAAGGAAGCCGCACGGGAGCAGCAGCTCCCAGTGGCCATCTAGGCGGCCCCAGGCCCGGGCCTCCCAATCGCCGGATTCCAAATAAAGTTATCACATCACACATCATCAAAAATAGCCACCTCATTCTTTTTTTGCAATCCCTCTCATATATTATGGCTGTGTACAGGCCAAAAAGAAAATGCCGAAGCACACAGCTTATATATGTATCGTGCTGGCTCACCAACCGCAGTGATCGCTGTGTTGAGCAGCGCCATGGCCCTCATGCAGCAAGGCTAGCGTAGACATATGGTAATTTCAAGCATACTAGACTTTAAATGCGTGAGAACGATGCCAGTGTATCACAAATATTTGATAGCGCCTGCCGCTCAGATGTTTCCTGGTTGCCTTAGGTTGGCCGTGCACGAGCATGCGCTCTTATGTTTTATGTTTTACTCCCTACGCCAATCGATCAGACAGTGAGCTGATTTACCATTTAATGCTGGTAATACAGAGACACCGGTTTTCTTTGTTGAATTAAAATCGATGTAAGGAAAATAGTAAACAACACATACACGCACCGCGACTGATTGTGTGCGTCACATTTTTGCACCACCAAGACATATTTCTGCCTACAGTAGTTACCGATGCACCGAAAGGCTTCCCTAACGACCTTATATGAACGAACATGGCGTACATTTCACAAAGTAAGATCTAAAACATCTAGAAATCATTCCGCAGCACGCGACAGCAATACTTTCAAGCAGCGCCGCGCCGGATCGCCCAAGCCAGAGAGGAGGAAAGGCTCTCCGCACGCCCTATCCTCCTCGCCCGATGAAACGGTCTATACCTCCTACTCGCATTAGCCGCACGGCGAACTAGCTCTGCACTTAATCGTTATAAATAGAGCCAGTTCGACGCGGTCTCACTTTGTTTCCGGCTGCATAATCTTAATCTCGGCTGAACGTGCGCGGCATTCAGGTAGGAGAGACTGGGTGTGGGAACAGATGTTAAGGGCATAATGCCGCGCAAACGACGAAGTGTCTGTCGAGAAAATCACGCGTTTCGATTTACGGTTTGCTGCTCGAGTGGGAACTCCGAACGCCCGCAGTTATAAAATCAACTAGGGAGCTCGCTGGTTATCCCAAGCCCCGCTAGCGACGCAACGGTCAATCTGGAACGAAGTTTTTTACACACGCGGACGAGGCGCCGGCCGTTGTGCCGATTTACGAATTAAAAAAAGCCTTTTTCTTTCATTTAATGATTCAGCTAGTTTATGGTGACCTGCAGTATTACTTTGTGTCTGCTGTATGCAACATGATTTTCTTTGCAATGGCTTCTGCTTTCAATCAATATTTCATTTATCGGTGCAGTCATCCTCTAGCCGTTACCAGATATTATGTCTCAAAGTCAGAGGTGGACATTACACAAACTAGCCAGCTTATCATCTGCCATCTCTAACCATCTTGCATATCACATTAACTGCTTCTTGATGTGTTGTTTTTCAGGTATGTATCACCAAGCTTCTAGAGGACCCAAACAATGGGAGTGTTTGGTTTGAGCATTTAACTTCAGTCATATGAAATAACAAAAGTTTATAAAATGCTGTAACGTGAAGAATTCCGAGTATAGTCCATTCTTTCAGTGCCAGATGTCTGTAGCAATGCAATCTGTAAGACAATAACAAATGCTTATGTGACTTGTTTTAGAAAAATAACCTCTACGCCACGAGCAGGTAGCAAATGCAAATTGGCATCATTAACAACACTTTTTGCACTAAAAATACTGCATGTAAGCTTTGTATGTTGCCCTGCCTCATAAGTTCCTGGCACATATTAACATCTTTATCGATTTAACGTAGTTCAAGCTAAACGTGTAAAGGTAATCTCATACTTTATTAAGACTAGATTCAGCAATAATAAAACATCGCATACCAAAGTAACTTAAACTTCTACGTCCAGAAAGGTGTAATAAAATATTGCGTACAGACTAGATAAATTGCACATCATAAAGGCACTCTAGCCACATCTTCAAAGCTCTGGCATATCCATGCCCAGTCAACAGCTAGTAACATGAGCATAAACACATATTCTCCGATTTATTTTTCTACCTGGTAGACCAACTTTTAAAACATCACAAATGATAAAATAGATAAATGCACATGCTTTTGGAACCAAGTGACGCTACAAAATATTGCATGTAGGTTAGACATGTTAAACAATATAGTGAAGAAACTGTATCCATATTTTCGAAGCTGTGCCTTAGCCATGCCACCTCAACCAATAGTAATCCAGACCTAAACACCACCACGATGCAGTAAACCTGGTAAGCATCACAAATAATAAAATAAATGCAAATATTGCAAACAGCCTGACACAAATATACTGCATGCAGACCAGACACACAAATATTTATGCAGGCACAGTATTCACATTTTCGAAGCTCTGGCATGTCTCATGCCAACTCAGTATGTAGTGACATTAAAAAATGAACTCTTCCACTT
This sequence comes from Dermacentor andersoni, assembly GCF_023375885.2. Classification (NCBI taxonomy): domain Eukaryota; kingdom Metazoa; phylum Arthropoda; class Arachnida; order Ixodida; family Ixodidae; genus Dermacentor; species Dermacentor andersoni. Next base: position 87,369,111 of record NC_092821.1, read on the forward strand.
TTCCTACCAGTACGCAGCAAAGAAAACAAACATCAAACATGGCAGAAATAAATAAATGCAAATGTTCCTCCAGAATTACGTGGCAATAAAGTATTACATGTTGACTAAAGATATTACACATTTAAATTAAAATAAATGCACTGCTCTTTCAAAGCTCTGACTAACACCATGTGGACTCAAAGATTGCGCTTTAGAACATCCTTTCTTAAATTTTAAAGTCCATATACCATTAAGTATTTTTAAAGCAAATTGAAAATATCACATTATGAGAACACAAACATTTTGTGGACATGATGCTATCGTATAGTCCAGCAATACTTGACAAAACATCTCTTTAAATTGTGGACACAGACAGAAAAACACACGATAGACACAGGTAAAATAACGATAGAACAAAGCAGGAAAACAACTTGAAATAAAAATACTCCATTTTAGGGATGAGCTCCCGCAGGAACGCTTCACCCCTCTTGACAGAAACTATGAGACACTGATTTTGAATGTACCAAAAAGCAAAACTTTCTGCAAATGAACAATACACATTTGAACCTGCAACTGAGTATAGTATTGAATCGACTTTCTTAATTCAATTACGTTATCAATGAATATCAAATATGGAAGCTCACAGTGCCGTTTTTCGTACATAATGGTGAAACCTTGAATATTTATGTACACGTGATTTCAATAAGGACAGTCTCATTACCAAGCTGTACAAGTCCGTCAGGGCTGCAGCACAGCCAAGGTTGCTCAGAAAGAACCACCAGTCCAGTCTGGAGAATACAGATGTATGGCAGTGAGGTTTGGGAATAACGCTATATGCACAGTTTGTGTGCCTTCATTGCCTTCCGTAAAAGGAAGGAGTCCTACCTGCACAATACTTGCTACAAGCCACCTTTCCAGGTCCTCTCGTGCTGTGCCTTCAATTCTAATTCATGTAACGATATTTTGTGAGAGTACTATAGAAAATCAGTACTAATGGTCTTGTGTGTAACCCAATAAAGGCACATCGCACTAGCCAAGTGCGGCCGCAATTATTTTTTCAATTTTGGTAATGTGTAGTGAAAAACACACCATAGCACATGGCTGCACTCTTGTAGGAGCTGCATTTCAGTAGTTGCCGAGCACCTTTCTGAAGCACTTTGTCATCCCATTTCGTGCGAACCAGGTGTGCCTTGGTACTGCTGATGCGGAGCCTCCTCTTGTGATGCCATCTGCATATTGTGAAACATGAAATTTGTCAATCCTGTCATTCAAACCTCTGGATTTTTTTGCATGCCGTGTACAGCTTGATTGTCCTTGGGTCAATAAAGCTAAGTGGCATGGGCTTTGCTCGAGAGTTTTCTTTGTACTTTTCTCCGTGATGAGAATTCATTTCCACCAAAAAAAGCATCTTTTCTGGGTAGTCCCATCCTTCAGTACATTCAGAACATGGTACACAGGCTGGTGTGACATTTGTTTGAGGAGGTTCTCAAGGGCGTCTTTCTCTGCGGCCTTCGATACCTACTCAACAACAGTGTCGAACACCTTTCTACAGATAAGCTCATCAGCACTGAGATTCATCAACTTGAGCACTTATTTTAGGAGGCAGCCTATCCCGGGGGAGTTCATCAGTGTTGCTCTAGGCACACTTTTGAAGGATGGAGCTGTCTATTCCTTACCCGCTGCACAAATTAAGAGAAAACAAATGGCGTTTATCGACACATTTTGTTTCCACTTTAAATGTGTACATAAAGTCAGCTGAATATTGTTTGTCTCAACACTAAGATACCTTAAGGTGTATAACTGGATTCAGCATAGCAATGGTCCGCCAATAAAATAAATGTTCTTAAGACAAAAGCAAAATTCTATTCACAAGTATATATCGGCAGCTTGTGTGTGTGTACCACTTTCTACTCAGAGCCGTTTTCCTACTGTGAGTAAATTTTTTTTTTTTTACGTTGTGCCACATTGTTGTGAATGTCGCCATGCAGCACAGTCTTCAAACTTACGAGGGAACACGTCTGATAAGTGTTGTAATTGCTGAATCCGAGGCTTTGCGCTGGGCTTTCCCCACCGCTGAGATCAGCTTGTGCAGCTGTGCTCCTCACAGCTGTTGATATAGAGGCATACAGCCACTGCATGCTTGCACTGATCCCGTACACCAGCAATGCAAGTGCACTTGCCGCAGAAAATGTGAATCTCTCGCTTGAAGGGGCACGACCACGATAGCTGCAAAAAAGCAGAAATGCATTCGCCGTTGTTCCCCGTGTATTATTTTTCTAGCAAAAAGACGCAGTGAACTAGGTCTTACTTTGGGGTGAGCAGTTATAGCCCGGTCACGGGGTGCACTTCGATCGTGACCAAGATAAAATTTTTCGACTGCGACTAGCTGTTTCCCGCAGACTGCGCAAATGAATGAACAGCGATTGAAGACCTTCATCGCTATCGAAAGTGCAACGTGTGACTGAGGTATCAATCAAGTTCTCAAAAAAAAGTGTGCCTGTAAAATAGCACATGCCAAATCATGATACCAACGTCCGCCTAGCGTTACCCAAAAAATAATGATAGTCTGACTAATAGCGTATCGTACATGCGCTTGGTCGGGCGTTAGTAAGGTTAAAGACGTCACTGCGACAGGACTGCTTAGGAGGAAGCTTTAGCTTGGGCCCAACTCCGATGCCGCCTATTCAAATGCATATAAAACACAGAAACGCTTTTTGAAATAACCCCCGCACCGATTTTAATGACGTTTGTTGCATTTGAGCGAGAAACTTACATTGTAGTGGCTGTAGGAAACGGAAGTTCTATATAAGGACTTAATTTTTTTTAATTAATTTTCAGAAATTTGTAAGAGGGCAGAATATAAAGCACAAAGTTTACAAGCTCATAGCTCTGCCCCAGGAACAGACATCGCAGTTATGTAAACTGCATCATTAATCAGCCCATCTAAAGCGGACACATTTGATATGACAGTTTCTATCTTGCTAGAGTTCGTGAAATTGCTTACAGGGGTATCGCAAGATCATTGCTCACATATTACATACTTTTTAGAGCCATGTGTTATTTATCTATCTATTTATTTATTTATTTATTTATTTATTTATTTATTTATTTATTTATTTATTTATTTATTTACCCTCAGGGCCTTTCGGCAATATATCAATTTTATTCGCTTTAGATGTACTATTTGAAGCAATTTACAAAATTGTGACATCGCATCTTTTTTTCCTGAGTTACAGAGTCGCAAACATGACAGTTTAGGTTTCGAATAATTTTAGTTCCTTCAGCATTTTTATTGATAAATCGACAACATAAATCGAAAATTCGCAACGAACCATCACTAGATTCTAACTCTTACATTTAAATGCAGCAAACTTCATCACATTTGGTGAAGTGGTGCCGAGAAAAACGATTTATCCTTTCCCATGTATTTAGATAGAAGCCCCAGGTACGAAAATCGAGGGTACATAGTACACACCGCAAATTAACGAAAACAGTAATGTGACTATGAATGTGGAGAACATTATGCTTACCTGTAACTCCACGTGGTAAACAACGTCGTCCTTCACTTGGGAAATGCACTTCGCCCTGACGAGGACGATGTCGTGTCCGATCAGCTGCTCCGCATCACTTAGATGGCTAAGCAGACGCTGCCCTTTCGCCGCACTGCAGCCACGAAAATAATCGGCAGGCGCACCAATCTTCTTAAAGGCGAATAGAAGCGTGTACATCGTCCTTCCAATAAAACGTCCGCAAACACAGGCACACATTGCGCGCGGTACGAAACGTGCCCGAACACACGCAGTGAAACATGTAACAAAGGCGGTGCGAACGAGAGATGGGAGAGACGTAAACCCGGTTATTTCAATTTCAGCCGGCATGCGGCGCTCTCACACCGGCGCGACAGCGCTGCTCGGCGGGGCCGTTGTTGTCCATAGTCAAGCACGAGATTACCTGCGTACGAGATGGCAGCTCCGTTTCTGGTTGAGGCCAGGCGCGGACTTCACGCTCTCTTTCAGGTGGGTCCGATGCACCCGTCGTTCCGCACGAACACGCGACGACCCACGGGCTCGCGTTCTCGTCAGTCCGCAGTCGCAGCGGCCGTCGTCACCGTTCCACCCGATATGTCGCACGGAAGACTGCTGCTCTCCGTGTTATGACGACGCGAATGTATCCGACGAGGCCGGCCGTTGGAATCCCTGTCCGCGCCGTCGAATCACGTGCGCGCTCCGCGAGCCATTCGCCAGCGCGAAACGACGCTCCGATAGGTCTTCTGTCGTGATAAGCGTTCTTTCATTGTCTTTAGCCCGCTACTTATACCGAAAGCAGTTATCAAGTCAGACGGCGTTCCCTCGAGCAGGCAGACGGATAAGGGCTATCGCCAAGCGGCGAGCGACTGTTCTTGTTTGAGCCGGCGAAGCTTCAGCCGTTCGGACGATAAAATGGGCTACGGAAACGAGGGGATGGAAGAGACGTCTGAACCGATTAGACTGCGTGGCCATCTTTATTTTTCCACAATCGCCGTCGTTATGTCTTAAAAGCCGCATGGAAGATAACGATAACGTACAAAATAAACCAAAGCTGTCGTTTCGAGATGGAAGTAACCTTCTTGACTTGTAGACGCATATAGAAGACATCTCGGAGCCTCAGATCGCCATTTAGGTAACAGCTGTCCGCCATTAGTCGTCGCTGCGTATATTGTGTTTTTATCGCGCTGATGGCTGTTTTGCATGGCGAAAGCCTGAAATGTGAGTGGCCAATGCGTGGGGAAGGTCGCTGAACACGCAAACCTTAACAGGCCAAAGGGCCACTTAGAGGACAATAATATATACACTCACGACACGCTGGGTTTTAGGTCCGCACTTTCCACGCAGGATACCATGAAGCAAATTAAACACCACATACTCGACGGATATTCCAGAAATACTAAGGCCATACCGGGATTAGACTTGGAAAAAGCGTTCGACAGCATCAAGCATGAGCACATCCTCAAAACGATAGAAGACATTCGACTCGGGTTGAGGATGTTTAAATACATCAAATCCTTTCTCGAAGCACGCACGGCAAAGGTAAAGGTCGGAGACACAAACTCGGAAGTGGTTCAGCTCGGAGATCAAGGAACCCCCCAAGGATTGGTGATCTCTCCCGTCCTTTTCAACCTGTGCATGATTGCTCTGTCCAGAAATCTGGGCAACATTAAGGGCATTGACCATACCATATATGCTGATGATCTCACTGTACGGTGTGCTGGTGGCAGTGAAGGGCAGATACAGGACGCACTGACTGAAGCGATCAAGATGGTGGAAGAATACCTGAGACCCACTGGGCTCAGCTGCTCCCCACATAAATCGGAGTTGCTACTTTATAGACGTGAAAAGGGGGGCAGGCCTAAGGGCTGGAAACCTCTATCGGGAAGCAATATACACCTACATACAGAAAATGGTGCCAATATACCCATAGTCAACGTGATCAGGGTACTAGGCTTTTTCATTGATGCAAACGGTGGTAACCATACGGAGGTCAAGAAAATCACCCTTAAAACGGATAACGCGTGCAGGATGATCAGACGCCTGGCAGGAAGACACAAGGGCATGAAAGAAGATAACCTCATCAGGTTAATCAACTCTTTCGTACTCTGTCATATTTCATACGCCACCTGCCATGTACAACTGTACGCAGGTTCAACTCAAGAAACTTGACGCAGCGATCAAGAAGGTTGTTAAAAGCGCATTCTGGCTCCCAATTCGAACCAGCACTGCAAAATTGCTCAAGTTAGAAATACACAATTAATACGACCATGGAGATCGCGGAGGCTCAAGAAACATCACAAATAGCGAGACTATCTACAACCAGCACGGGAAGATCAATCCTGGACAAGATCATGATCAACCCCATTACGGATCCAGCACACTACACTAAAGTTAATCAAGAATTCGCAGACAACATAATTGTCGCACCGCTACCCAGGAATGTGCACCCAAAACAACATCAACAGGAGAGTTGCACGAGCCAGGGCGTTAATCAAGAAAATGGATAAAGGGGCAGAGGAGCCTGCTTTGTTGATTCGGCTGCCTACAAGGATCGAACTAAGTTCGCGGCGGCGGTAGTGGATCATCAGGGCGATTGCACCAACTGCGCCACGGTCTACACTAGCAAACCTGAAGTCGCTGAACAAGTTGTCATTGCATTGGCACTAACAGACGATATATTCGCAGAAATATATAGCTACTCGAAAACAGCTATTAGAGCTTTCAATAGGGGAAAGATTGCCCCACAGGCTGCGAGAATAATTAACAAAAGGCAAAAAAATGTCTCACGTTACAATTATTGGTTCCCGGCGCACCTAGGTTCACTTGATGGCATTCCTGTCAATCCAAATGAATCGGCCAACAGCGTCGCCCGCGGCCTTACAGAACGGGCCGCTTTTACATTTGGTTTTGATTCTGCTGGATTGGAGAACTTACACACAGATACGCTCATTACATACAATGAAATTACAAGACATTACTACAGGGGAAGGAGGGAGTTTTCACCCCCTCACTTTGGGCTAAACAGAGCACAACAGAGCACAAGCAGTTACACTTAGGCAATTACAAACAGTCTTATTCACCTGCACAAATAAAGGAATGTTATGACATTGCAGACATGAATATTATATGCAAAGCATGCAAAAAGGAGATATGTACGCTTGAACAACTGCTCTAAAGGTGTGGGTCGCTCGGCCCTGGCATTTTCCGGAATCGGTTTTTAGGGAGGATCAGATCTCCAGATCATATCCCTCAAGTCCTGGCTGTCCAGTACGTCCGTGATAGGGCTAAGAGGCTTGACATCCCGGTCCCAACATAGGACTAGCCAGGCAGGTGGCAACACCTTGTACAGGACCAGAATAAAGTTTTTTCCTCCTCCTCCTCCAGTGAGGAAACGCTTAAAGGGCTACTCACCAGGCTTCATAGCAAATTTTGGTCATACGCTGGAAGTTGTTACGTGTCCTCTAGGGAGCGTTCTGCCACTAATATTTTTTTTTTTTCAAATCTGCTCATTAATAGCCGAAATAGAAATATTTCAGTGTCGCGAACCCAATATTTCAGGAGGCGAGCTTCACCGCCAACACAGGCGCTCTCTCCACTTGCCCCTTATAGCTTCTGCAAGCGAAATTTTCTTCCCTGCGTTCTCCCATACCGGACCTCGAGGATAGCGCGACGCATACGTCAAGAGCCCGGCTTAATTTTTTTTTTTCTCCTTGCTTTTTTGCGGCGCGGCGCACTTCCGCTGAGGGCGTCGCCTGCGTGTTGCGAGTGTCTCGTTCCGCGCAGCACACGATTTTGCGCGCTGTGCTCGAGGACGTCTGACTAGCGGTATAAGTCTGTGCTACACGAATACTGAATCAGGCACAAGCGGATACGGAGCACGATCCCGCATTGGAACACGATAGAAAATGACATAGTTCGGTGACTGCGCCCGCGACTCCACGACGTGGAAACAAGCAGACGAAACGGAAGTACATCTCTCTTACTGCGGTGCGAAGTAAAACAAAAACATGCAGACATTTGGTTCGTGTGTTTTATAATTTCTTTAATGTTTAACTCGTCTGTTGAAGCACCAGGTCACACTAATAGCAGATTTCGCCCTGAATTATTCTCGAAGTCACGTGTCACCACGAGCGACGTCACTGCGCGAACACGTGTACGTAGGCGCACTAGCACGTGTACGTCATCATTCGGCTTGGAGCACGGCGGCCGCGAGGAGAAGGGAAAACGGCGTTCGGTTTGAAAGTTCAGATATTTCCGCTGCGCGTAGCGATGTAATGCTTTGCAGACACGGTCGTTATCGCGCATTGTATGCTCTCCGCGTGTCAGCTCAAAATGGCCAGACTTGGTCAGCGACCCTTTAAGAAACGCTGTAAATGGAGGCCCAGGTGTATTAGCGTTCTCTACATATGGAAGGCTCGTTTAAGCGTTTGTTCCAATAACGAGCAATCTACGCGTCTTTCTGAACACTGCTTTGTCGCAATTTTAGATATTTAAGCGTATGCCTGTTGTGCTGGTTCCGGTAGAATCCCTTGAACCGGCGCGTAGCGTTTCCCTTTCGTTATCCAGCCAGTACACGAAGAAGTTGTTAAATTAAATTCTGTGACTTTTGTTACCCAAACGACGACTTCATTATGCGGCACGGCGAAGTGGGCGACCGCGGACGGATTTTGGACACTTGAGGTTATTTGAATTGCACCCAGTGCACCGATATACGAGCGTTCTTGCATTCCGCAGTCGGTGATCGAACCCACGGCCTCGTTCTCGGCAGCTCAACACCATGGCCGCTCAACTACCGCGAAGGGTTTCAATAAGAAGTGCTCCGAACAGAAGCCGTATTTATTTTCCTTTGGGGAATTCCCCTCTTTCGTCAAGCGGACCACAAGATCCTCATCATCTTCAGAGCTATTGCAGCATGTTTCTCATCTTTATAGTACACGTTCTGAACCGTCGTCATCGTCTTTCTTCAACACATTCGGCGTTTTATAGAAACGACCGCGCTGCTCCCCAAATTGAAGAGAAAAGCGGAGAAATGTGTGTCACATCATCACGGTCAAAGTTCCCGCGTCAGCCCAAAAAATTTGGGTGGTTGGATGGAACCAATAGCAAGGGGAGAAAGACGTTCGCCTTCGTTTTGTGGTCTACTTCAAGCATACTGACCAAATCAAATCAAAAAAGCTAAATAAGGCATATTGAATAAACCTCGTTTCATTTTTGTTGTAACAGTTTTCGTAGAGGTGCGGGGTAACACAAGCAACGACCGAGCCGGAAGCACTCATTCGAAGTCCTTGTCTCGTCAGATTACCATCTTCACCTGATGACATGTCCAAAGACGCAAACGCTCAGGGACCGATGCCTGATGGTACGTGGAGCTATACTACTGGGAGCCTCGTATTTTCACCGGGAAAACGGCAAAGATGTGGGCGAGTGGCTAAACTTTATCAGCGACTGAACCAGTCCGACGGATAGCACAATGCCAGGCAAATGTCCAACGTTGTCTTTTCGCTCAGTGACACCACGCTTATCGGGTTCAAAAACCACCAACAAATATTAACGAATGGGGCGAGTTTCGTCAATGAACAAAAAAAACGCTCCTGGGACTTCGACGCGAAAAAATAAACAAGCAGAGCACACCCTGGCACACAGAGCACTACTAGGTGAGACTTGCACTTCCAAGACCTAGCAGATATTGAAATTATTAAAGCAACCAAACGCAAGAATGCTCGAGGAAGACAAGGTCGTACATCTACTCATGGACATATCAAAGGAGGTTCACAACTTTTGATCTCTACTTTGTTACCACTTTACCTCCCCCTCCCCTCTCTCCCCAGCGTAGGGTAGGAAACCGGATCTTTTCTCTGGTTAACCTCCCTGCCTTTCCCCTATCCTCTCTCTCTCTCTCTCTCTCTCTCTCTCTCTCTCTCTTGATCCGCAACGACAGCCGGCCTTCAGTTTGTGTTGTTATGTAACACTGCCACGTTTTCAAGGCACGAGCTGTCCAGGCACCACAAAACGGCACGTCACCTACCTAATACCCTACCTTTCACGTGAAAGAAGTCACTTGAAGTGAGGTGCATACCCAGTTACGCATATCCGGGAACCCAAGGTGGGATGAAAGAGGTTCCTCGAAGAGTGGCACATACGCAGTGACGCATACGCAACGTCACATATCCGTAACCCAAGTTAGTAGCGGCCTTTTAGCACACCCGAATATAAGTCCCGCTGCCAAAGTCTTCCGAAAGTTTCGTTTGCAACATAGACGTTCGCGAATAGATCCAATCCGAGTGGCGCTGCACCCTTCCACACGACAAATTGTGCACTCGGGTAAGGTCGAATCTCGCGGACCTCACGTGTGCTTCCTCAGGAGAGCCAAGTGGCGTTCTGCACGCCCAGTGCAGGACCAGGGCCTTGTTCGCTGTACGCGGGAACCGAGTCTCTAGGTTCGCGCCACCAGCTGCCGAGTTCTTCCTCTTCCGTTCCAACCACCCGGCTAGTGCTGTCACGTCGCAGTGATGTCTATAGATGGCTTTATATCTTCATCCATCAGTGCGTCTGTTAAAATTCCTCCAAGTTCAGCGTACTGATATTGCTTTCTTTTTACAAGTTCTAAACTAGAAGGTTTCACGTCGCGAAAATAAGCAGTGGGCTGAGAGGAACACCATGCTGGAGAGCTCCGGATTAATTTCAAACGCCTGGGTGTGCATTTAGGTGTGCCTAGACCTAAATGTGCACTCATATTTAAATACCGCGACCGCGGCAGGTAGTCGAACTCAGGACGTGGTGCGCGGCAGCGATACGCCATAGCCACATAAATTTTGCAACTTTCTGACAAGAGGTGATTCTGTGCCGACACCGCTCGAATTCGGCACAGAGGCGATGGTCTGTCCCTTCAGCAAGCCCTCGCTAATGTTAACTTGTTTGCGCAATAGCTTCATCCATATTGAAAAAGGAGTCTGGCGTTGTTTCAATTCTCAAAACTATCGAGAGCGTTCACGTAATGCAGTCGGCATGTTTAGTTCACAAGTACTCGTCTAAGCGTTAAAATAAAGCACTCCTGAAGCTTCACATGATTTACACTTGCTCAGGCTCCATGCGGGGTAGCCGTTTAAGCGGGTTCTTTTCGAATCACGTCACTATACAGAACCTTATCTGCCGAGGCGGACGTCATTTGCAAGAAGAACCAAAGGGATTCATTCACTAAATAAACTAATTACATTCATTTACATCTTCGCCAGAAATCTTACTGCACATAATTGAAAAGTTGAATAGACTCGTCGTCTATGTACCGTGCGAGACACTGACAGACTCGAAGCCGTGGTGAGGTCGCGGGATCAAACCCTGGCCGCGTCGGCTGCATACCGATTGGGGCGAAATGCAATAAAGCCCGTGTCCCGTGCGTTGGGAGCGCGTTAACCATCCCCTAGGGGGTAAAATTAATCCGTAGTCCACCCCTACGCGGTATGCCTCATAATCAAATCGTGGTTTTGACATGTAAAACGCGTTCACTACGAAGCCGGGGGGGGGGGGGGGGGCGAGACAAAAAAAAAGCTTCGTTTTAAGAACACCTGGCGTATTGCTGAAACATTCTTTTTTTTGAAAGAACTGGAATAAACAAAAAGTAGACACATGGCTCGATTCTGCGCGGTGTTCTTCGAGAATGTAGTAAAATAATGCTGGAAAGGCCGTGTGTATTGGACATGATTTCAAGAGAAACAGCACGAAAGGAAATTGCAACATATCGTTGGAACTTGAAAAGGTTTCGCGCCATATTGGAGAAAATTTCAAAAGACTGAGGTCACAAAGCGAAATTAGCGCGCAATTAAGGAATAGCACTAGACAGACTTTGTTAATTTCTAATGCCGCAGTAGTTAAGTACAAAGACTGGAGGAAATCATGACAATCGGAAGCTCTTTTCTTCCTTCGTGAGGCGAGAATCGTTTCATGCACGGCGCTTCTAAGCGTTCATGTTGCTTTTCGTGCCATTAAGCGATGCGCGTGATTCAACACAAGTACCTTGGGCGAGTTGTAATAAGCGTCACCCTGTTGCGCGAATACCGTTAAACAAATGGTCTAAGTGCGTCTGACACGGTTTATCACGCTGATCCAATCAAACTAGCAAGTTCAATGAACTTGTAATGAATTGCAAGAAATTTTACTTGATTGCAAACTTACAATAAACTAAAGTAACAAGCGCCTAGACCTCGAGAGAGCCGTCTACAACAGCACGAGCTCCCGGCACACCATCCCCGACCACAGCTTTGCTACCTGTTGCTCAAAAGCCAAAGACAATCACACCCTGCACGTCTGGAATATCTGAGACGTGGCGTGCTTGTGGATAGAGATAGCGGGCGCCACGTAATATATGGCGAGTGTCTGGTTATTAAGCGCTGCCATGACGCAGGTAAGTACAAGTCCCCCGACATTGATTTAGCACGTGGCCAACTCTGATTTCTCAATTTAAGTGGGCGTAACACGCAGAAATTCTTTTATGCGACAACCACCGGTCCGGTTATAATGAAATCTATTGCATCATAGGGGAAAACAGAAAATCGAATTATGCTTACTCGTGAAAGCGCAATTTCAATTTAGGACCAGGAATTAATTTTTTTAATTCTCGGAGATTGATAAGCTTTTTTTTTTTTTAATGAGGAGCGAAGTTTACAAATTTTTATCCAGGTATCCAAAGACAGATCCACTGATGCCGATGCGACAGATGACGCTTTAGCCGCCGCAGGCCAATGAATAATGACACGTTCTTAGCACAAATGTTTTTATTATTATTGTAAGATATCCGTTACGAAGTTATATTCAAGTTCATGGATGGGCCAAACATACGCAGAGCAGGCCCACGCCCGTCGCGCATACTGTAAAGCATACCAGTTTCCTACAATAATTACTAGAGAGAACTGTGACGCTTGTGTCTACCGGAACTACGAGCATGACGTTTCAGGCAGCGTAGAAATGATGGCCAGTACACGGATTTCCCTAAACATCGTCTTTCTGGCTTGAAAGGACTTCGCCACTTTTCAAATTTGTCATTATCAACAAAGTACTGCGTCATGCGTTAGTATCAATAATTAGGTAAACATACGTAATATTGTCCAACGGCCAGATGCAAACAGCGGATCTCCGAGCACTGAAGCGCGATATTAGCGCGACAGCGTTGAGGGCCCCGCGTCGCAGGAAATTCGGTGTCGGTGTCGGCGGACTAGTCTGCGAATGGACAACTCCGCCGCGGACAACGGGAGCAGCATGAAAAAACTCCCGAGACAGCTTTCTGTTGCTCGATACGTGCTACATAAAAGTGTTTTTCCGAGCGTGAAAGAAGCTCGCGAGTACACGCAAAGTGCCTCGAGCGGACAGTCGCGCGGCAATTTTGCGTGTATTTGCGGACTTCTTTCATGCTCGGAAAAACACTTTTATGTAGCACGTTGTTGCGTGTGCCGAGGTATGCGTGGCCGGCAGGAGGCCCCACTTCACGCAGAGTCAAAGGCGACGAGAGCTTTCTCGGCGAAGAATTCTTCATATTATGCTTACATGTTGTGGTGGTTATAAGCAGAGAGCAACCGAGCAGCTGCAAGCTGCTTAAGTTACATCCCTCAGTCCCCAGATTCCACAGACAGTCCCTAAGGACGAAACAAGGTCAAGAGAGAGAGAGGGTCCGGGCAGCCTCCGTAGTCCTAAGGCCACCATCTGTGGCCGGCGCTTCCTGGAAATGCACTGCGGCGTCAGGCCGATCTGGCGGTCCATCAGAGTGGCGCGCCGAGCAAGTTTTATGGTCCGGCATAGGCCAAAGGGAACCAGCAGCAAGCCACAGGGTCGAAACACAGGCTGCTCCGGTGGCAG